>NC_083338.1:142343064-142599884 GCF_019175385.1 Lycium barbarum | reverse complement strand
ATCACGCTCATTAATAATCCATAAATACAATGTGAAATTTACTAAACTATTCCTATTTATTAGATGTTTTTTTTTTATTATTATTGAGCAATATTAAAGAAGACTATTTCTTTAATGCTAGTATAGTCGGAAACACATGCCAATTTTTTTTCGAATTCTTAAGGTGACATTTTATTTTTATTTTTAAAGTGACACTTATTTGGGACGAAGAGAGTATTTTATAAACCCCATTAATGCAGAGAGACAAAAATAAAAAATAAAAAAACAAACAAGATTAGTTTTCCAATAAGAATATTCATTATAATATTAGTGCTTCTACCTAACTAATTGCTCTTTTTTTTTTTTTTTCCTATCATCTGTTTTTTATTTATTTATTTAACAGTGAGTCGTCATAGTCTTGAGAGATTCATTTAATTCTCAACCGCAAAATTAATGGAATTGATGAGTTATGATTACAGTGAATCATCTTCTGTATTTTTTTTTCCAGCAGAATAAAATAAAGAGACAGGATAATCCGCTGACAATTTAATTATGTCCAATCGATTAACCTAGTGATAATGACCTTAAATGTGGTTCTAACCATTTAATTATTTAAGGCTTAATGCATATGCAGCCCCCTAAATTTGTTCATTTTTTTATTTTGGCACCTCAACTAAGCGTTGTTCCTATTGAACCACTGAACTTGGCCTCAAGTGTGTCTATCAAACATAATTCAACTTACACAATAACATATATGGTGAGTTTCATTTTCTTTAGCCTTGCGCGTGAGTGTCAATCGCATCCTATACGTGGAAAATTCAACCAATTAAAACACCGCACCCATTTTAATTATACACATTAGCTAGGAAGAAACCAAGAAGCAACTCTTACCTGTACTGATCATCTGGCCAGAATAATTCTCGTAATTTTTAAGAGTTTGCATAACTAGATTCAAAGAATTTTCTGAGCCCGAGGTGAAGATCATCACATCATCCGCATAGGCTAAGTGAGAGATTTGAGCCCCCCTTCTGTGCATCTAAAAGCCCTTATACAACTCGTGTCGTGGAAGATTGTTTAGCATTTTCGTAAGAACCTCTGCTCCAATAATAAAGAGAGCTGGGGAGAGAGGGTCGCCTTGTTTGAGGCCCCTGGTAGAACGAAAGAAGCCTTTTCTATTCCCATTAATAAGAATTGAGTACCAGTTATTAGAAATAGATCTCCAGATCCATTCAGTCCAAGTGTCAGAGAACCCAAACCTTTTCAAGACGGCTAATAGGAAATCCCAGTCAAATCTATCATATGCTTTGACCATATCAAGCTTGATCGCAACATTACCTCCATCGTTATCTTTTTTTTTATGTCATTAATACTTTCTTGAGCAAGAAGGACATTTTCAGTAAAGTGATAAATTTGGAGAAAGTTATATAAAGTACCTAAAATTATAATTGATGTAAAAATGTTTCCAGGTGAAACTATAATTGATGACAAACTTTATGAACTGATGTCAGAAAATATCAATACAACAACAATAATATGCCTGTTTATTTTCACGAATGGGGTCTGAAGAGAGTAGAGTAGAAGCAGATCTTACCTCTACCTTATGGAGATAGAGACGTTTCTAAAAGACCATTGGCTCGAGAAACGCATAACAAGGCTGAGAAAACATCAGTGGCTTAACGATAATTTTGCTTTTCATACTTAAGTTATCGTTGTCCATAGATATAAAGCAAACTGATATAGCAAACATATATATTTTAGATGAAGATTGTGGAAGCTTTGCTAATCCTTGTTAGATTACGTTTAGTTGTTACGTTTTATCTCAACTCTTGTCGATTGGGCAAGTGGGATAATGGAAAGATTAGTTAATATAATCGCAATCATTCCTAGTCATCGTGATGGAGAAGTGAGAGAAACTTATAAAGGTGTAATTACAGTGTTGATTTCTTCTAATTAATGCGTCAATCATAAAGTCATTGCCCAAATTTCTACCCACGCAAGGAAACTTGTCAACGAAGGCTTGTATATATTTTTTATCATAATTTTGTCATTTAATTATGCATCTAATCAAACCTTTTTTGTAGCATAATGACCAAATCCGCCACTTTTCATCTATTTTTTGTATCTTTACAGTCATATTCTTGAAAGATTACTGTAACTTTCAAGATTAAAGTGTCTTAAATAATTAAATGGTTAGAATCACATTTAACGCCATTATCACCAGGTTAATCGATTGGACATAATTAAATTGTCAGCGGATTATCCTATCCCTTTATTTTCTTCTACTAGAAAGCAAATAAAAATAAAAAATAAAAACAGAAGATGATCTCACTGAAATCATATCTTATCAATTCCATTAATTTTGCTGTTGAGAATTAAATGAATTTCTCAAGACTATGACTAACTTACTGTTAAATAAATAAAGAAAAAAAAGATGATTAAAAAAAAAAAACAAGGGCAATTAATTAGGTAGAAATACTACTATTATACATGAATATTCTTATTGGAGAATTGATGATATAGATTCACACTCGTGTCCGCGAGTTTAAAACTTATATGATCACTCAACTATGGATAATTGGCTACTATAATCATTCAACTTTATTTTGTATTTCAAAAGTCACTCAACTTTGGGTAATTGGTCACTCAACTTTGTTTTGTCTTTCAAAAGTCACTCACTTTGGGTAATTGGCCTCCATAGTCACTCAACTTTGGGTTATAATTTATTTTTTGTTTATTGGCTCACTTGTTTAATTTGATAGAATTTTATATTCTTAGAATAACTTTTTATTATTATTTATGCTTTGCAATATTACTTGAGATATACTGTCTAAGTTTATTATTTTTATATATTAATGATGAATAATATTCTAAACTTTATTATTATATGCACTAATTATGATGAATTGGATCCTCAATAAATAAATTCAATTATTGATGTTAGTTTTTAAGTTTTGTTTTTTTAAATTATAGCTGCCACGTCATCAAATATGTACCGGAAATTATATTTCGGGCTAAAATGACTATGGAGGTCAATTACCCAAAATTGAGTGGCTTTTGGAAGATAAAACAAAGTTAAGTGACTAGAAGTGACTATAGAGGTCAATTATCTAAAGTTGAGTGACTTTTGAAAAACAAAATAGAGTTGAGTGACTATAGTGGCTAATTATTACCTAAAGTTGAGTGATCACATAAGCTTTTAACTCTCATGTCCACTTAATATATGCAGATTTTCATATGCTATATATATATATATATATATATATATATATATATATACTCTTTGTCGGAAATAAAATGTTTTTATGGAACTTGTGCAATTAAAAGTTTATTTTCTCTTGCTTTTAAGGGCAAAAGTGAGTCAAAAAGGTGAGCGGACGGTTTTTTTAGCAAAATAAATAGATAAAAGGTATAGACCTTCTGAGACAGTCCAGGAACATTTTTGGCTCTTTTCCATTGATAAAATCAATGTATATATTAATTAGCTAAGACAGCAAGAAATGATGCCGATTCACTAATTCTCTGCATCCGTTCACTAATTCTCTCTTCCTTTTTATCATTTTGAAGTTTCTTTCAACATGTATCTTTTCCTTTCTGATCCCCTTTTCATTTTCTGATTTAAGTAGATGTTAATAGAACCAATTTTTGTAGTCCACTACTATAGCATTTGAACTTATGGTCTGGTTCCCAATAACAAATGTGAAAAAATGAGACATAATTCTATTAATTAACCATGAAACCTTAGTGATAATAAATTAAAGCCTAATTATAGGCTTATAGCGCCGATGATTAATTATTTATTTCTTCAGTACTCTAATAATTAAGAGTGTGTGTGTTGGGGAGAGGGAGAGATGGTTATGGACCAGAGAGGATGATATAGTTATAGGAATGAAACTGCATAAAAGAATGATAGCAACCTCTTAAAATGCAAAACCACTATCATATATTACTACTATATAAGGGACAATCAAAAGTCTTTTATAGCCCTCACAAAAATTTCCAACATATTCTCGAACTTTTTCATTAATTACTTTTAGGTCTTGACATTATTTTCTAAAGTCAAATTTACTTTTTGTCCTTAATTATGGTCTACTTTTCAAAAGCTACTCAATTTTTTTAGTTCTCACAAAAATAATTCTTGTCCATTTTACCCCTATTTGAAGTTTTAATGATCTTCCAAGTTCCCATTTTGGCAAATTTGATTAATTATATGGGCCTCTTAAATATTATAAGGAGTGATGATGTCACGGAAAATGTGATAGGGACCCCACAAAAGACCTATTTATTTAACAAAATTTAAAATTGATCCTAAAGCTTGTTGTCTTTCTTTTATTCGAAAATGGTTACTATAGCTTGTGTCAAATTGTCTTTTAATTTTTTTTTTTTATTATGGACAAGTAAAAAAGTTATTAAACTAAAAAATATTATATATATACAGCTAAAAATGTTTGGAAAAAATAATTTAAAAATTAGAGTTTAACTCTCCAAATAAATAATATTAAATAATAATGAAAGTAATCTTTCACATTTTTTTAACGTTGCGATGTTTTACAAGAGATAGGATAACCAATGTTTTATATAATTTTGGACAAAATGGTTAAGTTAAATATGAAATACTAATGTTCCTTATATGTTTAAGAAATTACAATATAGATTTCCTTAAAAAGTAACTTAAATTAAGAAAAAGTCAAAATACATCATTTCTTAATATGATTTTTTTAAGGAAAAGGAAAGATTAAAGTAAGAAAAACAAGTGATTTCATTAACATTTCAATTCTTTTAATTATTTAATTTTAAATGCTATCTTTATTTATAAATTAACTTCATTGACGTCATCATACAATAAGTTGTAGCATCAAGTAATTTCGATATTACTTAGATACTGTAATCATTTTTGCAAAAAATGAGTTTTACCAATATAAGTTTAATTGAGAAAAAAATAATGAAGTTAATCCACCATAAGATAAAAGAATTTACTCTCAAAAACTTTCATTAAAATAATACTATATAAATGAGGATCTGTGAGTTTTGTAGTCCTCACATCTTTAGAACTTTCATTTTTGTTCCTGTATTGGCCTTTATTTGCATAGCTATCATATATGTGTTTTGATAAATTTTTTAAAGTTTGATGGCAATTATAAAAGGCAATAAAGGTGGTGTCAAAGGAGCAACAAACAATTAACAAATGCCCTTGAATTCTTTTCAAAAGTTTGCTTAGGGTCTCACATATTATTATACTACATGCACATATTTTTTTTTTTCCCAATTTCCATAATTCTACATTTTCATGGACCATTTATTTTTTATTTTTTTGTTTTATATTTTTTATAGTTGCAGCCATACTCTAAGAAGGATTCAAGTCTTTTCATTGTATGTTACTAAATTGGCTCGATGCAATTACTTTTTGTGTACCTCTCGTTTAAAAATATAGAGCAAGAGATAGGATTATATATCTAAAATTATATAAGTGTTATATTTATGTACTAATATACTCCTACATAATTGCACCCACGGTGAAATGACTAAATCTATGTCTATGACCCAAACTATTTTGATATTAAGAAATAACCCAAAATGTATTTATTTTGCATTTCTTTAGGCTACTATTTATTGTTCAACACACATGTTACATGTTTGCTCAATGTTAATCTATGTCATAATCTAATGAATTTTTTTAAATGTTACATAGAAACTTTGCCTTGTCCGGCATAAATTCTATAGGATTTAAGTTAACCGGCATAACTTCATTTCTACAAAACTTATGCAAACAAGGCAAAATTTCTATAAACTTATGCTAAGCGAATTAGTTACTACACAACTTATGCTGAATAACTTCATTTATGATGGCCTTGCGAACTTTTTTTTTTTTTTTACTCTGCTAGGGATCAAACTTAGAATCTGTGGTTTCATAGACCAGCGAATGAGGTTATTTTGACCCAAAAATTTTCATTAAATGAGAAGTAGGGGCAAAAATTAAAGACTAAATTTGAGGGCCAAACATTAAAGACCAGTCCATATGAAGCGAAATTCGTGCAAAATATTATTGTTTTGATATTTAGAATTTGGGCCGGTCTTAGCACGAGCCTCCAGCAACTAGTAACTATAATAAGAGGTGAATTGAATGGTCAAATAACTAATTGACAACTTTTGCAATTAAAAGCAACATATTGTTTGGCTTCATGCAAGAATTATTAACAACTCGATCTTACAGGATCCACTACTTCTCATTTTTCTATTTCTATTTCACTTAAGAAGTCTTATCTTGGGTAAATAAAACGACAAGTATTTTGAGTTAATTCCTTGGATGGTAACCCAAGCTTAGGGAATTTCCTACAAAAATCATTTTTGTTTCATTTAGAACAATAAAGTCACTCAAGTATCACTATTTTCCTCAAAAAGTACGTAAACACCTCAAAAGTCTTCTTCTCTTCTAGTTGGCATGCCATATCATTAGAGCCCCATATTTTTTAGTAATCGGCATATTTAACTCATCAAACCCATTTAATCGAATTCGTATTTTATATTCCAATCAAACATGGCCCGGTTAAAATCCGGCAAAGGAACAAACTAAGCATGCAATCTAAATGAATTAGAATCAAAAGATGAATTTTTTAAATATGTAGATAAGTTTTAAAAATTAAAATTAAAAAAAAAAAAAAAAAGAACACCCTAACCCCAAATCCCAACCCCAAACGGCCAAAAATAAATCAAATAAAATAAATAAAAGCACTTGATATTATTTAAACATTATAATAACACTTTATACATCATATTAGAGTCCCCCTCTATTAGGCACATGATCCGAAGAGTTTTAGAAAACCTAATGGTCCTTAAATCACTAATATTTGTCTAAAGAAGACAAAAATAATTAAAATGAAATAAATAAAAAGACTTGATCTTGTTTAAACATTATAATAACACTTTAATACATCATATGAGAGTTCTCATTCATTAGACACATGATCCAACGAGTTTTAGGAGACCTAATGGTCCTTAAATCACTAATATTAGTCTTAAAAGCCAAAAATAAATAAAATAAATAAAATAAATAAAAAAGATTTGATACTATTTAAACATTATAATAATACTTTAAGACATCATATCAGAGTCCCCGTCCATTAGACACATGATCCAAAGAGTTTAAGCACAAGTAATGGTAATCATATCACTACTATCCAATTAGTCTGACAATAAATTATTGTTCTCAAAGCATAACATTGTTCTAAGGACACCATTACTTGTGATTAAACTCTTTGGATCATATGTTTAATGGAAGGGGACTCTCATTTGATGCATTAAAGTGTTATTATAATGTTTCAATAGTATCAAGTCTTTTTTTTTTTTAATTTATTTTTGGCTTTTTTAGACTAATATTAGTGATTTAAGGACCATTAGGTGCCCTAAAACTCTTTGGATAGTGTGTCTAATGGATGGGGACTGTCATATGATGTATTAAAGTGTTATTACAATGTTAAATATCATCAAGTCTTTTTATTTTATTTTATTTATTTTTGGCTTTTAAAACTAATATTAGTGATTTAAGGACCATTAGGTGTCCTAAAACTCTTTGGAATCACGTGTCTAATGGATGAGGACTCTCATATGATTATTAAAGTGTTATTTATTTAAATAGTATCAAGTCTTTTTTATTTATTTTTGGTCTTTAGGCTAATATTAGTGATTTAAGGACTATTAGGTGTCCTAAAACTCTTTAGATCACGTGTCTAATGGATGGGGACTCATATATGATGTATTAAAGTGTTATTATAATGTTTAAATAGGATCAAGTCTTTTTATTTAATTAATTTTATTTATTTTTGGCCTTTTTAGACAAATACTGGCCTTAGTCTATATGTATACACCATGTGGATGATTGTTGACCATAACTGTTAACTATTGACGATCGTCGGTTTAAGATTTGTGCAATTTGGTATTTGGGGTTTGAGGTTTAATTTGATTTTAAATTATTTTTTTGTCCGTTAGAATAGTGCAAATTCAGTAGGCTTCTCATTCCAAAAGTCGACTTTATTTCTCAAGTTTAGCATCGACCAATGTCGTCTATAATATTCTTGGGCTTTGAGTTATTATAGATTAATGTAGTTTATTGCTGGTTGGTTTATAATTGTCCAAGCATATAATATTTGTGCATTCCACCTTATAATATTTGTTATTGCTCTTGTTCGGTTTAAAATAGAACGGGGTCTTTATTGCAGCTTGCTTCAACAAAATCTTTAAATACTCCTTGTTCTCGAATGTTTGCCCGAGGTAGAAACCGATTCCATCATTGAAGTTGTGGTTGCTTTGTGAACCACTTGGCTGCCATCACCCTCGTCGTCTCTATTACACTTTTCGTCATCACTATCAGGATCATCCGTATCCATGAAATGATCACCCATGCCCTCATATTGTATTGAATTGTCATCGGCTGGCGGCTATGGTGGGGGTAGGGGTGGGGCAGCTGAAGTAGAAGCTTTTTGGGAACTCTCAACAACATTTATTCTTAAACAGGCCTAGAACCATCTGGAGCACCATCAAGCATGTGCAATCCCACCTGCCTATTATTCGTTATGAAAGAAGGATGTATTTTTCCCCTTACGAGAAGAGCATTAATCATATAGCTAATGCGCAAGTCATTGGGGTCACAATTTAGCTCCTCGCTTTCGATTAGGCTCGTAACTAGGTTGTTGAATTTACCTTTGCGATGCACGGTAATCGAAACTGTCACCTTGCTATAAGAAATCCAATTCCAACATTTTGGGTTCTCCTCCCATTTACCCATGCAATCACCACGTACTATAATATATTATGCAATTGACGCCATAATAATTCTATAATAATCTATGACAATGGGCTATGACTCATCGATGACTAGTCGATGACTGTGGTCTATAACTGGAGACGAACAATACCAGATTCAGAACAAAAAAGAGCAGGGATAAAGCTCTTACCAGTTACAACAATGGCGGATTGAATACAAAAGAGAATCTGTATTCCCAAAACGAACTCCGATGTCGGAATAAGGCCGGAGGTTTCGCCGGAAAACTGATCTTTTACAACAATTGGAAAGACCCTTTTCAATGATTTCTACGAGTTTTTAGTTAAAATGGTTGAAATAGAAAAGCATTCAGTCGTTGGGGACTGATTTTCCGACGAAATGCCGAAATTTTGGCCGGAAACGGGATCTGGAATAGGGAGCTTTTGGAGGGAAACATTTTTTTTTGGGTAATTAAAATGTTGGGGGTTGGGGTTGGGGGCCAAAGTGTAGTTTTAAAAACTTTGGGGCTAGAATTTGACACTGCAGTTTTTTGACGTGCTGACGTCATAAATGGTGGCTAAAGCACCAATTTCTAAACACTTATGGCCTTTTGGCTAAATAAGTTCCCAAAATGGCCTTTTGGCCAAGTGCCGCGAGTTACTTTAGAACTTTAGTTTAATATATTGCTAGATATTAACATGACAAGTTGGAATAGCTATATCATAACCTGGAATAAATTAACAATATACTATATTTCATATAAAACTAATAATATAATATTTCAAATAAAGAATAAGAGTACAATATAATATTTTAAAATAAGTATTATAGTAATGAAAATTATATACCTTTTGTTTGAGAAATAAAAAGACCTCGATGGTATGAAAATTGAAATGCCAAAAATTACACACTACAAGATCAATAACTAAAAATACAGAGAAAAAATTTACACTAACTTTATTTTTTTAAATATATGATTCAACTAAATCTTTTAAAAGTTAACCGATACGAATGTAATCTTTGTGTTATATGTGCAATTCTATTTTAATGTGGAACGAATATATAGCTTAACGTGGAAAAAAATGCTATTTAAAAAAAAACATGAATTTGAATAGAAAAATTAAATTACTTGAATTTTAATTTAAATTAAAAGATAATATATTTGAATTGAATAATTACATATTTTAGTTGAACACAAAAGCTTGTCCTTTAACGAAATATATAACAATTTAGATTAGAATTGAATGTGTACGCCTAAAGTTTGAAACGCGTAAACCATAAACAAGATAACTATGTTTTCTTTGAAACCGTCCCCAAGTAGACTAAAACCAAAATAAATTAGTGTTTCTTTTTCTTGAGGATGAAAAAGAAGAAGGATATAATATACTACAAATTAAAAAGCGACAAACCATTCCCTTCCCTCGTGTTCTTTTGCTTCATCCACTTTCAAAATTATTCCACGTATCACTTACGTATATCAGCTATTGTACACATTACTATAAATTATATGCTTTATTGGTCATATACATTAAATATTACTACTCTGTGTGTGTGAATAGAGTGCTAATCTTGGTCAACCTAAGATAAGAGAGAGAGAAAGTGATGAATAAGAGACAACGGTTTATATTGGTGTCCCTCGCAGTGGTGGGGTCAGAATTTTCATCTAGGGAGTTTAAAAATTCTAAAAGGTAAATACACGAAGAAGTCAGGGGGTTCAACATCTATAATATATAAATAATAAAATAATTTCAACTTTGAAAATACACTATAATTTTTCACCCCGGAGCTAACGCAGCTCCGCCCCGGTCCCTTGCTCAATCTAGATTGGTGTCCCTTGCTTTAATTAGAAATTAATTAATTAATCAGCTTTTCCACACTCACCTTTCCAAAAGAAACCCGACTCTTTTTCTTTTTTCTTTCTATAAACCTCTAATATATTGACAATACTACTTTGTTAAAGTTTAATTCTCATTTCACTCCAAATCCCTTCTTTAAATCTTTGCTTATCAACTTCATCAGAGTTCACAAATTGTAACATGAACCCTCGAGTTAATTCGTCGGTTTCTTCGTTTTCTAACACAAGTGTCAAAAGGGAAAGAGATGCTAGCCTTGAAGAAGAAGTACAATTGGAGACCAATAAAGTTAAAATAATTTCTCCAAAGGCATTAGTTGATAATCAAGATCATGATGAAGATGTTCATGAGTATGGTACGAGGAAGAAACTTAGACTCAGTAAGGAGCAATCTGATGTTTTAGAAGATAGCTTCAAAGAGCACACTACTCTTAATTCTGTAAGTTATCTTTAACCTTATGTTTATTTTTTTCTAATTTTCTTAATTCTGTAAGTTATCTTTAACCTTATGTTTATTTTTTTCTAATTTTCTTAATTCTGTAAGTTATCTTTAACCTTATGTTTATTTTTTTTCTAATTTTCTTGTTCATGAATGTTTCAAATATTCTAAGATGACTTAAATAAATTTTTAGAAGCAAAAGCGAGATCTAGCGAGCCGATTAAGCTTACGTCCTCGACAAGTGGAAGTATGTTTTCAGAATCGAAGAGCCAGGTAATACAATTATAATTATTGATTAATCCGACCACCCAATAGTGTACGTAGAATTTTGCAAAGAAAATATTGGTTTTCTATAATTGGATCGAGTTTCTATCAGAAACAACCTCTCTACCTCACAAAGAGGTAGAGTTAAGGTCTGCATACACCTCATTTTTTTCAGACCCCACTTATAGAATTACACTCTGTATGTTATTATTGTTGTTGTTGTTGTTATAAGTGTACTAGTATATATGAGTTTGGATCTCAGATTTTAGAGGCTGGTTTTTGATATTTTTCTTCCTGCCAATTGCTTTTGGGTTGTATTTGCTTATTTTATATATACACATTAGTTTTTTTACAGAAATTATCGTTCCAATTTATATGATTTTTCGCTTATCGATAGTTAATTTCATGACTAATTTTCAAATCTTGATTGATTTAGGTCAGCTTAATATTTTAAGATTAACATTTCAATATTAAAAAAATATACGAAAAGTACTCTAAGATATAATTTTTCACATATCAACGTGATGAAGAAACATCTTTTAACATATTGATCAAAATTTACACTGTTTGAATAGCTGGAAAAGCAAAAAATATCACATATAAGTGATATTAGATGACACTCATGTACAAAGGTGTCTCCGCCAGCGCTACCACCCAGATTTTTATCCAATATCTTCACTTTTTTATTTTTTTAATTAATAATGTTGTGGAACTTAGAATTCCCATTTCTCCGCATAAACATTTGTACTGTCTGCGCATCTCAACATTAGAATCTTTCTTCCAATCTTAATTATGATAACTTTATCTTTCTTTTTTTTTTTTTTTTTTGATAACAGGGCCAAGCTGAAGCAAAGAAAAGTAGACTTTGAAATACTTCAAAAAATTAAAGACCTACGCTTTTGAAGAGCAATCCTTGCAAAAAAATGGAAGCTGTCCGGTTGGTCCATGGGGTTGGAATATCTTTTGCTCCTTTTCTTTTGGTTGAGAAGATATATATTATGTACATCTCTAATATGCATCAATACAAAGAAGCCTTTGAGTTTTCTTGATTCTTTTCAGTTACACAACTTTTGTGAAAGGACATAAAAAATTTTAACCTCTTACAATTTGAATAGAAGAAAATGATATTTTTTAACTTTTTACAATTTGAATAGAAAAAGATAACTTTATTAAATCTCTTATGTGTAAAAAATAAAAATCTCTTGCAAAAATATTAGAAAAATAAAATAAAATTGTAAAGGACCAAATAACCATTTCTTCTTTGTGATTGTGATAATAATTCATCTTTAAATTTCTAATCCTTCATATCATTTTCTTTTCTCGACTTCCATTTTAGCCTCTTGAATTGTAGAAGAACTTTTTTTTTTGTTGGTATAATGTTAGGGAAAGGGCCAAATATGCCCTTGTACTATTGGAAAAGGACCAAATATATCCTCTGTTATACTTTGAGTCCAAATATACCTTTCCCGTTATATTTTGGGTTCAAATATACCCTTCTGTTATACTTTGGTCCAAATATACCCTTTCTCCGTTGAAATTATCCAAGGTGGATACCAAATCTGACATGACATTGACAATTCAGTGAGATGGACACTACGTGATATGCCACCTCACCACCCAACTAATTTACCCCTCTCTTCACCTTCTTCACCCACCACTATTATCTCCTCTCCCTTTACAACTACTCCCGCCATTAGCACCACCATTTCCACCTTCGTTATTTCTCCTATTGCTTGATATCGACTGGGAAACAATATGCATCAGTAGAATTTACCCCATTTGGATACAAATTTGGCCACACAATGTAAAAAGTATCATAACTTATTTTGTACAATTTTAAATTAAAATAAATTTTAAGAAGAAAAGATAGAAATGACATTAAGTAAGCATAAATTATTAAATTTGACCTAAATAGATCAAAATAATATGGCAAAAAGACCTTATTGAAAAAAAAAAGAACAAGATTAGTTTTCCATAACCATAGCCTTTTATTACATTAATTAATTAGCACTTAACAACAAACATAACTGACAACTCCAACCAACGCCGATTAATTAGAGTACAAATAAAAAAGAAAGAGAGATTATTCAAGTTCTCAACTCTAATTAGAGAATAGTACAATAAGAAGAAGGTTTAGATTCCCCGGCGTCACCACCACCGTCACAGCCACCGGAGATAGACCCCTCACCGGAGGTTTTGACACCTGGCCAATTCTTGCAGTGACAGTGTTGACCTTCAGGGACTCGATTGTAAACTGAAGGAACATGTCTTCCACAACCCCCCCAACTTGTCTTTCCACAAGTCGAACACTTAACCTCGTAACACATGATTATTTTTTTTCCTTCCAAATTAGAATGTTTTTGGTAAGAATTTTGGTTGGTTTATGAAAGGGAAAGAACGATTGGGTGTTGTTATATATAGTAAAAACAAAAGCGTGTTAAATGTTCGTTGACATGTTCAATGTCCCGATTTTTACTTGGGGGCTTCTAGTTGGTTGACTGACTTTTGAAACGCCGGTCATCTCTAAGGAGTTGAAAAATGTTACTACCACTACTTTGTCCGTCCACTTGGCACATCTTGAGTCATAAATAAACAATTTTACTATATCACAAATAATTAAAATTTTATAATGATTGAAATCAATCAATTATACTTTAAAAGTTGTGTAATCACTAATAATTCATAAAAAATTTCAACCCAATAATTAATAGTAAAGATAAAATAGATATGAAATATAAAATTATTTCTTGATTTTTCAAATTGGATAAAAAAAAATGAACAACTATTTTTTAGTACAAGTAAAAATGGACGGAGAGTGCTATAATTACCTTATACAGAATTTTGCAAAATGTAATTTTGTTTTATTCTCGTGCAAGTAAAACTCCTTTCCTCGAAGCTTCCAAAATACTTATTTAGATAAATATTTTTGTAAAATAACTGTCCAAAAGGATTTTTCAAAAATAATAAAGTAGTTAATGTTTGTTCCATTTATTTGAGAAATGTTTTTTTCTATTACGAGTTTATTTGTTTAATGAAAGCTATCCCTCCGTCTCATTTTAACCGTCGCTTTAGTTTTTATTACGCTTATTAAGAAACAACAAATGCAAATTATAATTTACTAAGTTATCTCTGTTTAATAAAGATGTATTGATTTTTCCTCTTAAAGATAAATTTCTTGAACTAAGACGATAATTAAAATGGGATAGTGGAGCAGTTCACAATAAAAAGATCCAAAAATTACTACATCCTTTGAATTTCTAAATTCTAAAAAGTGTCAGTGAAACAAATACCAAGAACAAGTGACATTCAATTGGAGGTGGCTATTAGGTAAATCAGCATGATAGTAGCTGAATGGCCAGGACAGACCTAGTGCATTAATAATGGATTCGTTTGAATCGAATAATTTTAAGGGCCTCCCCGGAAAGCCGGTAATTGAAATTAAATGTAATTATACAGTTTAATTTATTTGTTTAATCAAGTAATTAAACAGTTAGGTTAGAATTGGGTGTAATTACACTCTTCAATTCTCAAGGGGGGAGGGGGAGGGGTTGAGAATTGAGTGTAATTACAAGATTACTTTTTAGTTTTTTTTTTATTGCTATAATTTTAATTTCTTTTGATTATTTATTTATTTTTTATCTATTATTTTAATTTCTTTTTTATTTTTTACTTTTTAATTATTTTTATTTTTTAAAATGTATTTTTCTCTTTATATTATTTATTTTTCATTTCCTTTCTTCTCATTCCCAACTTTTATTTCTTGTGGTTCCATGTAACTAGTATATTTGTCCGTGCTTCGCGCGGTCATTGTATTATGAAAAACTAAGATCGAAATCCTTAAAAAAAATGTATAGAATTATTTTGCGGAAAGAATTTGATAAAAATTTTATAGACTAAGTATGAAAAATTCACTCTAAATTGGTACATGTAAATTTCAATAAGAAAATCAAATATAAAACTCCAACATTTTTTTAGTGGCGGAGAACACTAGATTTCAGATAAGATTAGGAAAAAACAATGTGATAAATATTTTGCATCCAAAAGTATTTAGACCTTTAGTGCAATATATATATATATATATATGATAATAAAAATATTAAAAAACATATTGGCTAAGGAAAATTCACACAAAATTTTAAAAAAGTGAGTTAACATAAAAACAAATACACAAAAATGTCAAGAAAATAGTATAATGAACAAAGTTTTTACCTGAATATGGAAGGGAGATAACTATAGTTGCTTTCACATTTGTAAGCTCCAAAGGTTTGAAAACATATATATAAAACAATTCGTATCAATATTCAAACTAACCAACAGCAAAAAATATATGAACAGATTTTCTTTCCGCCTCTATCCTCATATTATCGCCCTTTTTTTTCTTTGTTGTCCATCGGGAAGTTTGTACAGATCCAACACCAACTTATCTAATTTTTGTATTGCCGAAAAATTACTTCAACTTGATAAAAATAAAGTAAAAAAATATACATTAAGAAATTCATAAAATGCATAGAATGTGATGTCCAAAGAGAGGACGTCAAGCCTATTTATAGTAGATAGGGAAAATATGAGGATGAGGGGAAGAATTAATCCTCCACTATCACCACATTCAAGAATATATTAAAAGCATTAATTTGCTTCATATGTATAACCGTGTCCATTTCATTCATTCTAATTAATTTGCTTTGTTAAGAAATCTGACTTCTTTTTATTTTTATTTTTTATTTCCAATCTAGCACATAAAATTTTAAAATGAAAAAGAAAAGAAGAGAAAAGGCCTCGCCACTTCCTTCCGTTGAAAAGTTATTTTTGAAATTCTTTTCTTACATTAACTTGTAATTAATGTGGTCATAAAGACTGCAATAAATAAGATGTTTATGTTTATATCTAATTATGGTTAACCTTTTTTTTTTTTTTTTTTCCAGATGAACGTTGAGCTCTCTTTGCATATGCAAGTTGAGCATTTAATTGCAATAACTACTCTTTTTGTGCTTGTAGTGAATTAGGTTATTTTTCTATGAATTTTTAATAGATAAAATGAGGTAAAAGGCTAAAAAATTGACAAAAAAGATAAATAGCAATGGAGGCCATAGAGAGGTGCACATCACCTTGTCTATGCCTAACTTTATATTATATATAGATTACTCGTATTTTTTTATTTTATTCATTTAGCATAACTGTGTTATTATTCTAATTTTTGAAACTACACCTCTTAATATTGGAAAAAATGAGCCATTAACAAACTTGGCATATAACGAGTGACATTATTAAAATAGAATTTCATTGTGAATGAGGTTATAAACTTATATTTTACCTTTCTTTTGAATTATTTACTTAAGTTACGTTGAAACTTACTTATATAATGTTGGAATTTGACATAAGAGTATTATGTTAAACTTTTTCTTTTGGATTTTGAATTTAGGTTATATTTTCAATTTTAAGTTATTTGCTTTCACATTGCAAGTTATTTATTTTTCACTTACATTTGATGGATTTTTTGTGTCAAACATTTGAATAATGTTATGGCATTATATTTATAAATATATATTTTTTTGTCAAACATCCAATCCATGACATTCTCACAAAAAAAGTCTTCTTTTATGTTTTATAATTAGTTAAAATTAAATATTATTAATTTGAAAAATATATATATCAATTATTTTTTACAATATTAGTTACAAATATATGATTATTAATTAATATATTTTCAAGAAACAATGTGTTATTAAATAACAAATTTAATATCATCTATGAAGGCAAATATTTTTTAAATATTAATTTTAAATTTTTTGTAATTAAATTTTATTTTTAAATTAAACTAACTGTGTAATTACACTTGTGCAACCAAACAACACGCCTGTAATTACACTGTAATTACGATATGACAAACAAATAGGTCGTTGTAATTACACTAATAACTAGGTTGCGTAATTACTACTCCAGTAATTACACCAATTCCAATTACCAGGTAGCTTTCCAAACAGGCCCTAACTGAGTTTTTATAGTACTTCATCCGTTTCACAATAAGTGGTGCTTTTATCTTATGCACGCCCCTTAAGAAATTGCTCACTTCTAGAAAATTAGGAGTGTGTTTACTAACTTACATCTAATCACATTTTCCCTCTTTCCTAAAAAAGCTACTTAATAATTCTTAATTATGTAAATAAGGGTAATTTTAAAAGAATATGATCAATTTCTTTCTTGAAATCCTAAAGCACCACTTATTTTGAAACAATTTAAAAGCCTAAAACACCATTTATTTAGAAAAAGAGGAAGTATATTGTAATGGATTCACTAAATCAGTATAAATAATAAATTTCAAACTTAAAAAATAAAATAAATTATGCCAAAATTACAAATTCGAATTCATAAAATCTAAATCTTAAATTTATTTTCTCCGGAGTGCTAGTATAATATAATTAATTAATAATTCTAAAAGTGAAGCCAAGAAGTGGAGAGGGGAGTTGTTCTGTTTGTATTGGACAATTTTTGCCAAAAAAAAAGAAGAAGTAGTAGGTGAAGTCTTGGAGAAGACTTGAAACTGATGATTACATGTAATTAATGTCCGTCCACAAACGGCGTTATAGGAAGTCCAAGGTTTGACGACAACCACTAACACCAATTACAACTGTATATTCCTTCTTGTAAAGACCGGCAAACACACCAACACCTAGGTTTATATTTTGTAATATTGACTGTTTCTATCCAATTTGCTGCTTTTATATTCAGCTTCCGTTTGGCCATAAATTTTGGAAGTGATTTTTTAAAATATATTTTCAAATATCTATTTGACCATAGAATTTTGAGAGATTTTGAAAACTAAATGTTCAAATTTCAAAATCAGTTCCAAACTTATTTTTGGTCCAAGATATAATCATTGTTTTTTTTTTTTTTTTAACATTTAAAACTTGCCCAAATTTTTTTAATAATTTCACGAATGGTAGTAGCTAGTAATTTTGTCATTAGCAGTTGTTATTAAAATATCATGTCACCATTTTAGGATTATTAGAAACATATTTTGAAAAATTAAGGCCAAGTATATTTTCAAAATTTGAAAAACGTCACCCAAATCAGGTTGTTCAATTTATTTTTTGGGGAATATATGGCCAAATGCTAGCTCAGATGGCATGTACTATGATCCAAACCATTACAATTGAGGTCTTATAAGATAATCGTATTGGTGTCAAGCCCCTTTCAACGTTCTGAGGTTTACGATTTGGATTAATGAACTAGTTTTGTCTCCCTAACTTAAAAAGTTCTGATTATGACCGGTCGAAAACAAATCCTCAAGCTACAACTCGTACTAAATGTAATGTAATGTTTTGACTACCTAAGTTTACGGTCTAATGGTATTTGGCGAAGTTTCACGCAGAACAACAACGAATAGGTGTGATTTAATTTTTACGGATTTTCTTTGTCATTCCATTTCTTGATCCTCTATGTAATTAAAAAAAAGAAAAAAAAAACTTTTTACAAAAATGAAAATTATCAAGATTGTCCATGTTAAGATAGAATGAATTCATTTTACTATTTAAAAATGTTACAGTATATTGATATTAGAGATAACACTTAGATATTAAGAAGGATGCAATCCTTGTCTAAGTTCATCTCTTTGCACATAACTCCACTTCAGCTCTTCTCCCGAAAAAACAACACCATTTTTATTCCTAAAGTATAGCAATTCAATAGAAAACCTGAACCAGCCTAAAACAAATGAGAAATTCAACTCACAAATAGGACCCAACTGATTGTATTAAAAGCCATTCACTAAATTACAAGGAAATAACAATAGAAATTATATAGAACTGATAAGAAGGAGGTGAAAATTAGAGTGATACTGAGGAGGATAAGGAAATCAGATACAGAGCAGAGATGCGAGAGAACACTAAACATCACAATAAGCATAAAACTACTTTGTCTAAACCATCGTCCTTTTAACCAATTTGCTAATTGGGTCTGATTCACAAATAAAAGTTTCCAATAATTTACTCGGCCTAATAATTGTTATACCCCATTTTAACCCGGGTTAGAGCGGAGTACAACATATTGGAGACTCCTAAATTGATTGTTTAAAGAGTCGCCACCTAATTAATTTTAACGGTGAATTAGGACACCTAGATATTAACTAAGGTAAAGTTAAAACTAAACCTTTGTTAATGGTCTACTTAACCAGTATGATTCTAGGTAAGGGTTCTATATTATCCTAAAGGGAAGGGATTAGGCATCCTCTAAAATCCGTTAACTACGGTTGTCCGACCAAACTTAGGTTAACTAATTAAAGTAAAAAATGCAAATATAGTGCTTGAACTTTAAGAAAAAAACGGCTTGTAAATGCTGTTGGGGTTTTAAAAGAAAATATACTAATACTTTGAAATAAGACTTATAAATGTTATTGAGCTTTAAATGAAAATATAATAATGCTATTTAGAAAATATAATGATTTACATAAGAGGAAATTTTAAATGCCATTTAAAATAGAACTTATAAAAAGTTGATAAGGCTTTAAATAAAAATGCTATTTAGAATGAGATTTATAGAAAACATAATAATTTGCATAAAAGGAAAACTTCAAATGCATGTAAAATAAACTCATAAATGTTGCAAAGATTTTAATGCTATTTAAAATAAGATTTGCACAAAATATATATAAATAGAAGAAAATGCGGATTTGTGCAGTGTTTTAATAAATATTTGAAACAACTCGAATGGTGAAATATTAATTGATTCTTTTGCAGTTCACAAGTGTAAAAAAAAAACGAAATAGCTAATGTGGATTTTCGTACCCTTTTGTTATTTCAACTAACCATGATTCAAATTTGAAGAGTTATTTATAAAATATACTTGAATTCATATTTGCGTATTAATGACGTGTTGAAATGTATATGATAGTAAGAATAAAATATTACTCCCTTTATTTTAAAATATAAATAGTCATGCCGTCAATTGTCCCAAATAAAATAAATATTAGGCGTTATAAATAATTTTAACATGAAAAAGAAGAGAATAAGCTTATGGAATTAATTGTTAGTTTTCCTTAAACTAACTACCCATTACTAAAGCTAAACCTACTAATTCATTAGGATTTATCTAAACTGAGAAAACAAACAAGCAAAAGTTAGTTGCATAATACAAATTAAATGCACAAAATAAATAGAGGAGTAGATCATTCTAAATGGGCTCAGCCCATTTTCAAAAGAGCTGCTGCAATCGGACTGCTGTTGGGCTTTGGCCCAATAATAATTTTACATGTCGCTGCGGACTATTGCTGCTGTTATGGGCCTTGGCCCAGAATTTTTGTACAGCTGATGGGGCTGACTCGATAAGAATGTTTCGTTGGGCTTTAGCCCAACATTGAATGCGGAAGGAGACGAATCCCTCGGATTCGCACGCGGTGGTCATACATAAAAATAAAAAAAAAGGAAAAAGGATTAGTATCTAATCGATAAATATATGAAAATACACATTCAACAGGTCGGTGGGTTATGTATATTCCATGTATATTTTAGATATATCTCATATATACACACTCATTATATTTTAGATATATCTCATTATAAGCAGTAAAACGTCTACTGCTTATAATGCCACATGCTGGTTACATTCTTACTCCTCCTATTCATTCTAACAATTAAAAAAATAAAGAAGGTAGAATATATGAATACAGAACAAAGAAAAAAAAAAAAACGCTTACATAGAGCAGGCCAAACCAAGCCATACGTATTCAAGTCAGGGGAATACAATTCAACATTAGAAAATAGGCAAACTTGCACCACCATATTTACTAGCATCAAAACAGATTAACAAGTTTTTGCTAACCACAAACCGGAATAGTCAAAACCAGATAAAGTGATGACCAAAATGCGTATTGAATTTTCTTCAGGTAAATTGCCAAACAACTAATTTAGCTTCTTACTAATAAAGAAAGGGACATACTAATAGAGAAAAAGAGCCATGATCTATTTTCAAATTATGAATTGCTCTTGACCAAACTTCAGCAAATGGGTTCATTTTCCAATTGAAAAATCAGTAAAGAAATAGCACAGATCACAGAATATTTTTTGTCTGAGAAGGTCTACATATTAGATCACTGAACATTCTTAGCAGAATTGATTGAACAAATGTTACAACAAAACATTACTCCTCATGAATGGGTATTGATAGACAAGTTGACTTAATGTGAAACATTCTTGACGTGAGCTAAACGGGCATTATGCGCACTTGAAAACCCGGAAAGGAAACATAAGAAGATATCTTTTAATATATTGCAAACTGAAGAAAAGTGATTCTTTAGAGACTTCCTCACATTTTACTACTTTGGTCCGTATTTTATTAGCCTTGCATTTAACTTTCCAAGTTCCATTTTTTACAGCCAAACACACAGCTGTCCCTTTATGTTTACCAGGGCTAAGCAGACACTTCAGCTTCCAAAACTCCTGAATTGTTAAGAACAATGACGTCCCCCTCAGACAAACAGGTCAATACTCAACCATGAACCATTTTAACCAATCTTTTATCATAAACAAATCAGCAATGTGTCACTATCAGAGATACTCATCTGATGTAAGCTTTATGCCCTTTTAATCTGGTTAACTAATTATAGTTCAACCATGTGGTTATTCATCCGACAGTCTCCAAAAAAAACAGATTCGCGATGCCATTTTTGTAAGATAAGGAGACTGTCAAACACTTTGAACACTTACTGACAGTAAAGCTATATTTTTCCCATGTTGAAGTAAATTTCAGGAAATCAAAGTTATCTGTTCCCCACAGTTGACTGAAACAGACTGAATGCTAACGCGTTTAAACCTTTTATGGCTTTACTAATTTAAACAAGATGTGGTTTGGAAACAACAAGGTCTAGATAATTTAATCATACTTCCAAGCATGTATGTATGGACCAGTATCCTAACCTTAAAACATATCACACCATTCTCAAATTGAACAAACAAGTTAGGCCACCTTGAGTGTATTTTATACTAATTACAATTCTAGGCAGAACAACCTCAATGACTAAACATGGCTTCATGCCCACTACAACACTAGGCGAATAAACTGACTGGCTAAACACAGTTCCCTATCAACTGCCACACAAAGCGAAGCAAACTAAACAACTAAACACAGTTCATACTAACTACCATACTAGGCAAACACAAACTAAATAACTAAACACATAACAAATTGCTCATGATTGCATAAAAACTAACAATAAATAAGAGGATGGACCAGATCTGGTCAACTTTAGCGAACTTAAGGGATGCTATGCATGCGGATATATATTAGGATGACAACAGACTTATTCGAAATATAAAGGACAATTTGGATTAAGAGCACATTGAACCATAATAAACATCAACCTCTAAACTTCATCAGACCAAACTGATGCTTGACCTTGCTAGACATGCTTTCAAGTGCGCACAACAATTAACAGAGCACATTATAACGTGTAAATAACTACTAACGCATTAAGAACCTAAACCAGCGTGAAAACAAGGAAGGTAATGGTCACACACAGCCTTAAAAAATACTAACCACATGCTGGTATTGTTCAAACGACATAACGAGGACCAAATTATCCACTAAAGAGTAAAACATACTAAACTTAAACTAAACAAGAACTGAACCAAATCAATCTAAGCAGAACGGGAATTACATCTATCAGCATTATCGCACTGCCTAACTAACAAGCGTGTAAAGCATATAAAAAACACATAATACAAAGCAGAGAGTACTCAATTCATGGATAAATAAATAAAAGGGTGTTAACTGACCTTCTTCGGGCGCAGCGAAGTGAGGCGAAGGTTTCGATCTAGTCTCGAACACTTCAAATTTCTTTCGAAACACTAAGAGCTCCAAATTTGTATCCACTTCGAATCCAAACAGATACCAAAGGAGTAAGACAACAAAAAAAACAACGATATAGACTTTGATACCGAAAACTGCAACAACTACTGAGCGTTTAAAACTTTTTGGGAATTTTTAGCGACTAAAAAAAAGAGAAAAGACCTAGTTCTTAGGGAATTTCATCGATTCAAAAAGAAACGAACAGATTCTTGGGGTTTCAAGAACCCGTTTTAGTGAGGCGATTTTGGGGTTCTCTTCCTTCAAAAGGATCTCAATGCTTGGGGAATTAAAAAAACATGCAACAGATTTTCGATCCAAAAAAAAAAAACCCCCTCTCTAACAACTAATCAAAACCCTCTTTTATAGGGTTTTCGTTGAGAAAAAGAAGTGATGAAGGGCACAGAGGAGCGGGGAAGACAAGGCTAGGTGGGGAACAGGGCATGGTGGGGGAAGCGGAGAACAGGGGGTAGTGGAGGAAGCGGAGAAGAAGGGAAGGAGAAGAGAGAGAACAGGGGCGGGGCGGGGAAGCGGCGGAGGTAATGAGGAAGTGAAGGGGAAACCCTAAAAAGGGTTTCCCTTATTTGGATGAAAAAATGGATCGGACCCGGTCCATTTGTGGACCGGGTCAAATTTTAGACTGGGTATTAAAAGGATGGACTAGTGAATTAAAACATGGACTGGTCTAAAAATTGAGATAAAAAATATGGTCTAGTCCAAAAAATATTAGGAGTTAATCGGACTTTGATTTGGGGTCCGGTAAGTCAAAATACGGACCGAGTGCAAGAAATGGTTCAGCTTCTAAAATTTGAAATAAAGACCCATATTGATTAGTAATATACTGAGTATGACAAAATATTGCCTAATACAAATGTGTAATTATTAGGACTCGGGTAATAAAATTATATGATGCTATAATAGCCGTGCAATATCATTTTAACAATAAATAAACGCTGTCATTTAATTGTGCGAAATAAAATGCGATACGTGTGCAAAAATTGGTAAAAAATGCTGAGAAATGCAAGTTTGAATAATACTAAATAATAGCAGCAAATAAATAGCGGTAGTAATACTGCTAATAACAATAATGATAATGGTAATAATGATAATATTGATGATAATGGTGATAAAAAATAATAATAGATATAATAATAATAGTAATAACAAATATTGATAATTAAAAATGATAATAATTAATAATAATAAAGATGATAATAATTAATAATAAAATAATAATAATAAATAACAATTATTGATAGTGGCAAAATGTTAATAAATTAATAATAATAACAATAATAGTGGTAATAATAAGATAATAATGATAATAATAATAAGAAATAATAATGATGATAATAATAATAATAAATAACAATTATTGATAAAACAATGATAATAATTAATAATAAAATAACGATGATAATGATGATTAATAATTGATAACAAAATAAAGCTGATAATAATAATAGTAATAATAATAATAATAATAATAATTATAATAATAATAATAATAACTGTAGCGGAATAATAAAACGTGGGTGCATATTTTTTAATTTCTCAAAACACTAGAAGCATTAATAGGTATTTCGGGGGAGAGGCGGGACAAAATTGGGTGTCAACAACTTGTCCCTCTTTGCCTGACAATGATGAAAGAATTTTCGGGCAAAGACGTTGACTTAGTAGCCTATTTTGTCCCGGCTAGAGGATTATGAAGGACTAAGGGTAAAGAAAATTACGGCCGAACTCTGGTCTCTGAATCGCCTACATATCTCGGGTTGCACGAGAATCAGGCCGTGTGTAGTTCTGAGAAGACTATGACACCTATGACTGGCGACTCACGATTTGATGCGATCTTCGCAAAAACATATTGTCCCAGTGTCGAATTATGATGACACTGGGTATTGTGATAGAACCCTGAAAATTGATTGTGCTGGAATGTGAACGAGAAATTTGATTTTGAAGCCGAGTGTTCGAGGTAGATCTTTGACCCTTGTCGAGAAGTTTGCTTGTCCTTCCCGACGTATTGCCCCAGTTCGCTGCCGAAGAAATAGTTCCACGTTGCGCTAAAAGCTCCTGCGAAACTAAAAACTAGATAAAAATAGTCAGTAAGAATAAATATTGAAATACAGCGATGCAAGCGCGGTGCAATACTGCTGCGAGCATATGCAGGGCATCAACAAAATAATAATAAAACAAGGCAGGTGCGGTGCAATGTTTTTATGCGGAGATTTAGAAAGTCGGTGCATGGCTCACGTGATATACGAAAGAGATGCAAGGGCGGTGCTCGGCTTTATGCAGAAAATTAAAAGGGCGGTGCATGGCCCAAGCAATATATGAAAGCGATGCAAAGGGCGGTGTACGGCTTTATGCATAAAATTTAAAGGTGGTGCTCAGTCTTATGCGGAAGTTTGAAAGGGCGTTTTATGGCCTAGGCAATATATGAAAGCGATGCAAAGGGCGGTGCACAACCCATGCATCATATGAAATGCGGTGCACAGCTTTATGCAGAAATTTAAAAGGGCGGTGCATGGCTTTATGCAGAAAATTAAAAGGTGGTGCTCAGTCTTATGCGGAAGTTTGAAAGGGCGTTTTATGGCCTAGGCAATATATGAAAGCGATGCAAAGGGCGGTGCACAACCCATGCATCATATGAAATGCGGTGCACAGCTTTATGCAGAAATTTAAAAGGGCGGTGCATGGCTTTATGCAGAAAATTAAAAGGTGGTGCTCAGTCTTATGCGGAAGTTTGAAAGGGCGTTTTATGGCCTAGGCAATATATGAAAGCGATGCAAAGGGCGGTGCACAACCCATGCATCATATGAAATGCGGTGCACAGCTTTATGCAGAAATTTAAAAGGGCGGTGCATGGCTTTATGCAGAAAATTAAAAGGGCGGTGCATGGCACAGGCAATATATGGAAACGATGCAAAGGGCGGTGCACAACCCATGCATCATATGAAAGGCGGTGCACAGCCTTATGCAGAGATTTAAAAGGGCGGTGCATGGCCCGGGCAATATATGAAAGCGATGCAAAGGGTGGTGCACAACCCATGCATCATATAAAAGGCAGTGCTCAGCCTTAAACGTCCTATTAAAGGCGGACTAGCCTAAAATGTCCGATTAAAGGCGGGCGAGCCTAAAATGTCCACTTAAAGGCGGAAGAGCCTAAAATGTCCAATTAAAGGCGAACGAGCCTAAATGTCCAATTAAAGGCGGACGAGCCTAAAGTGTCCTATTAAAGGCGGACTAGCCTATAATGTCCTATTAAAGGCGGACTAGTCTATAATGTCCAATTAAAGGCGGACTAGCCTATAATGTCCAATTAAAGGCGGACGGACCTATAATGTCCTATTAAAGGCGGACGGGCCTAAAATGCGGTGCTTTTGCGAACAATGGTGTTGTGCCTTTGCAGGGCATTTGAAAGTGATAATGTAATGCGGGTGCGGTGCGATGCGGGGCATTTGCAAATAATAAAGCAATGCTAGTGCAGTGCAAATGCTTTATGCAGGAATTTCAAGGGGGCTGTGCTCAGCCTTATGCGAAAAATTCAAAGGGCGGTGCACAGCCCATACAACGCATAAAGGCGGAATGAGCCCGAAATGACCTACTTGATTTATGGTTACCAAAATTAGTGCGGAGCGAAGAGCCTTTGCGATGCTTGATTCATATACGGTGAGACGTGTCTCGACGCAGTGCGTAATTTGCGGCAACAAATATTCATGATGCAATGCCGAAGATTTGGGGACTTTCTACCCTGCCAAAATTTGCAACTAAAAGGTTCCTACACTCAAAGAAATTTGTAAGTTTCAAAATTAATTAGTATCAAGTTGACTTTGCCCTTCGCTTTATCCGAATCTTGCGATTGCCGACTTGATACTATGCGATATCCTTCAAAAATAGCTAAAATATGCCCCTGCGTTACTCAAAGAAAAATTGTTAGTGTAAAAATAAAATGGTTGCCTTGCATTGAACACCAAAGCTTTGGCGTTGAATCTGCATTTCTCGAGGTGATGTCATTGCAACAATCCGGTGACGCTAATACATTGCTCGAGATTTCGATTCATGCTTTTGTTGAATAATGATAGGCCATTTGCAAAGCTGCCCTAGTGTTGCTTTATGGGGAAGATGGAATTTTCACTAAATTAAGACCGTGTCCGAGAATGGACTGCCTACTTATCCCGAAGGAATCAGGTCGAAAGTAGTTCATAACAAGCTTTAGCAAAAATTACAAGAAGGAAAGTTGATCATGAGGCAAGTGGTGGAGAATGCTAGTGACAGTAGATCCTTTCAATCTTGTTACTTAGTTCCACGCTTCCTTTTTAAATGTCTCGGTGCCAATTTTGATGGATCACCAGCAACAATAATTGCATTTGCCACTGAAGGGT
Organism: Lycium barbarum; assembly: GCF_019175385.1. Lineage (NCBI taxonomy): Eukaryota > Viridiplantae > Streptophyta > Magnoliopsida > Solanales > Solanaceae > Lycium > Lycium barbarum. Next base: position 142,572,381 of record NC_083338.1, on the reverse strand, counting down.
CATCATTGTCGCACAATTTATTTTGTTGCACACTTATCTTATCCTTTTCGATCATGTTCTGGATCTTATGCTTAAGTGCCGGGCAATTTTCTGTGTCATGACCTGGGACATTAGAGTGGTAAGCACAACTCTTGGACCAATCAAAATCTGGCGGTAGGCTTTTAGGGATCCATCCTTTCTTTGGCTTCAGGAGTCCTTTGGCTTTCATTCTCTCAAATATGCTGGTTAATGACTCTTCAAGAGGAGTAAAAGTGCGGAGTCTTGCGTGCTCTGACTGTCGTAAGCTAGACTGTGTTTGATCGGGTTGATATCGCAAGCCTCGTTGATGATCACGCGAACATTGACAGTTCTGCTGTGATTGCGGTTGACGTGTAGACCTGACAGTTGAGTCGGTCTCTCTATTTTTGCCTTGCAAGTTGTTGAATGTCTCGGCTTGAAAAGTTTCTTGTACTGATGAAGTGTCAACAATTCTTCCTGCTCGAATGCCTGCTTCTACTTGCTTTCCAATTTGAATTAAATCAGAAAAGTCGCGTAACCGCCCACATAACAACTTTTCATAATATATGCCCCTTTGTATTTGGATGAAAGTTGAAATCAACTCATTCTCGGGCAACGGAGGGCGTATTTTTGAAGCTTCCAATCTCCATCGGATGGCATATTCCTGAAATGACTCATGTGGCATTCTTTCTATCTCAAGCATATCATAAAGATTTGGACTAACCCCGATGTTAAATTTGAAATGTTCTACAAAGTCGCGGGCCATGTCCTCCCATGTGTACCCTTTGCGAAAGTCTTGTTCTGTGTACCAATCTAATGCTAACCCTGATAGGCTTTGGATGAACAATTTCATTCGTATGGCTTCATCTTGTCCAATTCCCATTAATCTGCTACAATAGTCCTTCAAGTGCGTAATAGGATTTCCTCTGCCATCGAAGGTGTTGAATTTCGGCACTTTGAATCCTGGAGGCAAATCAACATTCGGAAGCATGCACAAACTTTCATATCTTAAACTTTGGACATTTCTTGCCCGCATCTCTTCTTCGATAATTCTCCTCAGATTGTGAAGCTCTCTATTCGAGTTATTCTGATTGATTGCATTCATTTCATTTCTCAATCTCTTGTGTGGGTATACCGCTAGCTGATTTTGCTGGTTTTCTGTGAAGGGCGCTGCAAGTGCAGGCTTTTGGACATTAGGTATCAATGTGACTTGCAAAGTTTCTGGTTTAATAGAGTATCTTGGCGGTATGTTTGTAGGAGCTGGGTGAGGAGAGATAGTGAAGGAAATGTTTTGGGTAGAGCTGGAAGCTGAACTCGTGTTAGGAAGAAGACTGAGGGTATTTCCCAAATTGACCAATACGCTTTTTTGTACTACATTCTTCTCGCTATCCTCATTTTGCGCTTGCACCAACCCTACACCGGTGTTGAATGACTCAAATCTTTTTGCCATTGTATCTCGTCCTTAATGCAGATTCGCAGCCAAAACAATGTTCAATGCCAGATAACCCGTAAAAGAAGGACACAAGAAACCCTAGAATTTGTAGTCTGACGGTATCGTGACAGGCTGAATTGATGGCACGTAATCCTGATTTGATTCGTCTTTAATCTCGTCAACCTTCAAAAACAGGTGTATAAAGTTATAGAATTATTTTGATAAGAAAAAATGAATTAAAAGATAAGGCTGAAAGCAAAGCCGCATGGCTTTTTTAAAGCGAGGCCACAATGGCCCTGATTGATAGACTTGATTATTGATCTCGCGATTTTAAGTTCCTGCATCCAAAGAAAAATTCTCAGTTTGGGAGGGGGAAAGTTGATTCGTGTTGACTCGAAGCTTGACTTTGTTGGCGCCCCATTCATTCTGTTTGTTTGGATCTTGCGGCCTCCGTTTAAAGCCTCGGTAGATGAACAGTAATGAAACAATTGAAAGAAAGTCTTCCATTTGAAAAAATATATATGTAAGTGTATGTATGTAAGGAAAGGTATATATGAAAATATATGTATACAAGTTGTAAGATATTCCTGCTAACTTTCGATTGCGACACTTCCGAGAACTTTGACAGTTCATTTGTGTGTACTATTCTTGTCTAGTAGCCTTAATAGTGTCGATGTCCAACTTTTCTCTTGTCTAATCTTCCAAAATATGCCCCAGTTTTGATTCTGGAGGGTATACTAAACCTATGCTATGTTGTGACCGAACCTTGTATAGGTTGTCTACGTATCCACCAAGGAATCAGGTCTGAACGTAGTTCGTGACGCATAAGATATTTTGGATTTTTGTTATAAAGCAACCGAACCCTACGTGGGCTGCCTACGTATCCCACCATGGGAATCAGGTCAGCGTAGTTCGGAACGCATGTGAATGGCAAAAATTCTAACCTAGTATGACCGAGTCCCTATGTGGGCCGCCTACGTATCCACCGAGGAATCAGGTCAAGCGTAGTTCGCACGCATGTGAACGGCAAAAATTCTAACCTAGTATGACCGAGTCCCTATGTGGGCTGCCTACGTATCCACCGAGGAATCAGGTCAAGCGTAGTTCGTAAGCATGTGAACGGCAAAAATTCTAACCTAGTATGACCGAGTCCCTATGTGGGCTGCCTACGTATCCACCGAGGAATCAGGTCAAGCGTAGTTCGTAACTAAAGGAAAGGTTGCAAACTAGGTTGTCCAACCTAATGGCGTACTTTGATTTCTTCTTGAATTGCCAGCTTTTAGGCTTAGGTTGTCACCTATCGGCTATTTCAATTTCTCGAGTGGAATCTTGTCTTGTCCCCTAGTTTCTTTGTTACTCTCTCAGGATTTGTCTATTCGTTCATGTCACAATCGTAGAGTTGGCAGATTTGATAAGTAAAGTAGAAAATAGATGATTAAGGAAAATCCGAAATGCATTCATAGTTTTGCAATTCAAGCTTCCACAAGGTGAAGCAAAACAAACAAAATTTTGGGTACGGTTCAAGCATCAATAAAAGAAAACAAGTTCACTACATGTTCATGCCACCAAGGCTCCCGGCGAATCAGGGACGGAGTACAAGTCCAGTTCTTCAGAGTCTCTCCTGGTTCTGTACCCTGGATGGTTGGTGTCTCAGTAGTTGTTGCAGCCATCTTCACTGGCACTTGTTTTCGGATCATCCCCACAGGCGCAACGAACGTTGATGACACGCCTCTCTCCATCTTTTCCAATTGGCGTAACAGCCTCCTTCTTATTCTTAACTTTTTGATAATTATCATGTTCACGTTGGCGTTTTCGTGAGTAGGAAAAGGGATGGCGATCCATATCGGGTCGAGCTCCGGTGAGCTGGATTGTTCCTTCCTTAATCAAGGCTTCGATTTTGCTTTTGAAGCCATAGCAATCCTCAGTGGCATGCCCCGAAACTCCAGAATGATATGCGCAATGCTTGGAACTATCAAACCATTTTGGGATAGGATTGAGAATTTTCCCTTCAATAGGTTGTACCACGCCTGCCGCTTTCAGTCTTTCAAATAGCTGAGACAAAGGTTCAGCGAACTGAGTGTAATCACGGGTGTTTTTTATGACAGGGTTTGGACGGGCTCTATGTGTGGTATGTGGTCGATTTCGGTGGGTGGAAATTTGGGCAAATTGGTATGGACGTAAGTTTTGATATTGATGTGCTCGGGGTTGGTAGTAATTTGGTCGAGTACTATAGACAGGGTAAGGGAATAGGGGAGCTTGGTAGGGTTCAACGTAATGGTAAGGGTAGAAAGGTTGTTGTGGATGGCCAAAGTATGTAAGGACTTGGTTTGGTGGGTTTAGAGGAGTAATTGTAGGTGGTGGGTTAGTGTTGGTGGGTAAAGCAATGTAAGGAGTGTTACCTAGTGATTGATTTGGTGGGTTGACGGGTGTGATTGGAGGTAAGTTGTTGTTGGTAGGTGCATTGTTTTGTGGAGGAAAGTGTTCTGGAACTAAAGGTTCAAGTGATGGAAAATGAGGCGGGTTTGGTGCGACACTCCTAGGTTCAGGAGGTGGACTTTGGAGTGTAATGGATAAGTTGGTCATGTTTCTAACCCGATTTAGCTCTCCACGTAGATCCTCAATCTCTTGAGTCAGGCGGGCGATATGTTCATCCCGTTGAATAGTAGTTCCGTGTTCAAAAATCTCGGGAGGGTCATTAGAAACCATGATGCTTTCCGGGCTAGTTGAAATGGATGCGGCTGGACCAGACGTAATATTTGCTTTTCCTTGAACAACCCAGCTGCGTTGAGGTAACGATGATGTCTTTGACCTTGTGATGTAAGGATGGTCGGCCATTGAGTGTCAACACGAATCAACTTCTTTTTGGGAATAAGATAAAAGAAACATAAAGTATAAATGATGTTAGTCTCGTGAACATATCTAGGTAAAGTCATGATCATGTAAAGTCAAGTAAGACATGTAGCAAATAATTCATTAAATAAAGTCAAACAAATTGTCAAACAAGTATATCAAACAATAACGCGTCCTAATATGCATGTGACCTCTTTGTGCCAGAGGTAGGCCTATCGTCGTTTGAAGGGTAAAGTGTGCCATAATATGTCATCCCGTTGCTTTGATTAATTAAACAGATTCTATTTCTCAAATAAAGTACAAGATAATGCAATATCTATTACATGTTAAATGAATACAACATAAAATGTTTCCTAATTTAAGTAAAGTAAATACAGTTTCCTATGTCTAACTTCTAGCTCCATTTGTGCTGTCTTTGATCTTCATCATTCGTTGTACTCCAATGCAAATCCATACCTGTCATAGAAATATTAATCATGCCCTCCCTCCTAAAGTTTAATTAATTAGAGCAAATAGTCAATATTTAGGCACAATTATCCTTCAAACATGCACATAAAGTATGATTGGTGTCACTCGGGGTCGCGAACCCGCTTGGACGTTTTGGGTAAAGTCATCTAATGAATTTAATACACCAAGGGTATTAAACCTCCTAAGTCATGAAATGTATGCTCTTAATAAAAGGTGTTGGTTTAGCTCTATCTTAGGCTGACTAAGAGTTGGCTTCCTATGACACAAGGTTCCCCCAAGCGGACAACTTGGGAGTGGAAAGTCCGTGGCCGTCGACTGCACCGCTGATCGACTAAATCCACTAGACCAATCCAACTAAAGGGGTAATTTAGTAGTGCACGGGCGCAAACTGCGAAGCCGCTTTAAGTGTGTGAATATGTGTGAGTTTTCCAGGAGTGGAAGAAATATGAGCGGAATGCCAATTTAAGGAAAGCAATAACATATTAAAAGTTTCACATAATAAAACAATCACTCAAAAGAACATAAGAGAAACAAACAAAGCGACAATAAAGGAAAAAAAATAAAGAAAAACAACCAAACATCCAACAAATTAATTATTAACCTAAGTTGTTATGGTTAAGAACCTAAATTCCCCAGCAGAGTCGCCAAGCTGTTATACCCCATTTTAACCCGGGTTAGAGCGGAGTACAACATATTGGAGACTCCTAAATTGATTGTTTAAAGAGTCGCCACCTAATTAATTTTAACGGTGAATTAGGACACCTAGATATTAACTAAGGTAAAGTTAAAACTAAACCTTTGTTAATGGTCTACTTAACCAGTATGATTCTAGGTAAGGGTTCTATATTATCCTAAAGGGAAGGGATTAGGCATCCTCTAAAATCCGTTAACTACGGTTGTCCGACCAAACTTAGGTTAACTAATTAAAGTAAAAAATGCAAATATAGTGCTTGAACTTTAAGAAAAAAACGGCTTGTAAATGCTGTTGGGGTTTTAAAAGAAAATATACTAATACTTTGAAATAAGACTTATAAATGTTATTGAGCTTTAAATGAAAATATAATAATGCTATTTAGAAAATATAATGATTTACATAAGAGGAAATTTTAAATGCCATTTAAAATAGAACTTATAAAAAGTTGATAAGGCTTTAAATAAAAATGCTATTTAGAATGAGATTTATAGAAAACATAATAATTTGCATAAAAGGAAAACTTCAAATGCATGTAAAATAAACTCATAAATGTTGCAAAGATTTTAATGCTATTTAAAATAAGATTTGCACAAAATATATATAAATAGAAGAAAATGCGGATTTGTGCAGTGTTTTAATAAATATTTGAAACAACTCGAATGGTGAAATATTAATTGATTCTTTTGCAGTTCACAAGTGTAAAAAAAAAACGAAATAGCTAATGTGGATTTTCGTACCCTTTTGTTATTTCAACTAACCATGATTCAAATTTGAAGAGTTATTTATAAAATATACTTGAATTCATATTTGCGTATTAATGACGTGTTGAAATGTATATGATAGTAAGAATAAAATATTACTCCCTTTATTTTAAAATATAAATAGTCATGCCGTCAATTGTCCCAAATAAAATAAATATTAGGCGTTATAAATAATTTTAACATGAAAAAGAAGAGAATAAGCTTATGGAATTAATTGTTAGTTTTCCTTAAACTAACTACCCATTACTAAAGCTAAACCTACTAATTCATTAGGATTTATCTAAACTGAGAAAACAAACAAGCAAAAGTTAGTTGCATAATACAAATTAAATGCACAAAATAAATAGAGGAGTAGATCATTCTAAATGGGCTCAGCCCATTTTCAAAAGAGCTGCTGCAATCGGACTGCTGTTGGGCTTTGGCCCAATAATAATTTTACATGTCGCTGCGGACTGTTGCTGCTGTTATGGGCCTTGGCCCAGAATTTTTGTACAGCTGATGGGGCTGACTCGATAAGAATGTTTCGTTGGGCTTTAGCCCAACATTGAATGCGGAAGGAGACGAATCCCTCGGATTCGCACGCGGTGGTCATACATAAAAATAAAAAAAAAGGAAAAAGGATTAGTATCTAATCGATAAATATATGAAAATACACATTCAACAGGTCGGTGGGTTATGTATATTCCATGTATATTTTAGATATATCTCATATATACACACTCATTATATTTTAGATATATCTCATTATAAGCAGTAAAACGTCTACTGCTTATAATGCCACATGCTGGTTACATTCTTACTCCTCCTATTCATTCTAACAATTAAAAAAATAAAGAAGGTAGAATATATGAATACAGAACAAAGAAAAAAAAAAAAACGCTTACATAGAGCAGGCCAAACCAAGCCATACGTATTCAAGTCAGGGGAATACAATTCAACATTAGAAAATAGGCAAACTTGCACCACCATATTTACTAGCATCAAAACAGATTAACAAGTTTTTGCTAACCACAAACCGGAATAGTCAAAACCAGATAAAGTGATGACCAAAATGCGTATTGAATTTTCTTCAGGTAAATTGCCAAACAACTAATTTAGCTTCTTACTAATAAAGAAAGGGACATACTAATAGAGAAAAAGAGCCATGATCTATTTTCAAATTATGAATTGCTCTTGACCAAACTTCAGCAAATGGGTTCATTTTCCAATTGAAAAATCAGTAAAGAAATAGCACAGATCACAGAATATTTTTTGTCTGAGAAGGTCTACATATTAGATCACTGAACATTCTTAGCAGAATTGATTGAACAAATGTTACAACAAAACATTACTCCTCATGAATGGGTATTGATAGACAAGTTGACTTAATGTGAAACATTCTTGACGTGAGCTAAACGGGCATTATGCGCACTTGAAAACCCGGAAAGGAAACATAAGAAGATATCTTTTAATATATTGCAAACTGAAGAAAAGTGATTCTTTAGAGACTTCCTCACATTTTACTACTTTGGTCCGTATTTTATTAGCCTTGCATTTAACTTTCCAAGTTCCATTTTTTACAGCCAAACACACAGCTGTCCCTTTATGTTTACCAGGGCTAAGCAGACACTTCAGCTTCCAAAACTCCTGAATTGTTAAGAACAATGACGTCCCCCTCAGACAAACAGGTCAATACTCAACCATGAACCATTTTAACCAATCTTTTATCATAAACAAATCAGCAATGTGTCACTATCAGAGATACTCATCTGATGTAAGCTTTATGCCCTTTTAATCTGGTTAACTAATTATAGTTCAACCATGTGGTTATTCATCCGACAGTCTCCAAAAAAAACAGATTCGCGATGCCATTTTTGTAAGATAAGGAGACTGTCAAACACTTTGAACACTTACTGACAGTAAAGCTATATTTTTCCCATGTTGAAGTAAATTTCAGGAAATCAAAGTTATCTGTTCCCCACAGTTGACTGAAACAGACTGAATGCTAACGCGTTTAAACCTTTTATGGCTTTACTAATTTAAACAAGATGTGGTTTGGAAACAACAAGGTCTAGATAATTTAATCATACTTCCAAGCATGTATGTATGGACCAGTATCCTAACCTTAAAACATATCACACCATTCTCAAATTGAACAAACAAGTTAGGCCACCTTGAGTGTATTTTATACTAATTACAATTCTAGGCAGAACAACCTCAATGACTAAACATGGCTTCATGCCCACTACAACACTAGGCGAATAAACTGACTGGCTAAACACAGTTCCCTATCAACTGCCACACAAAGCGAAGCAAACTAAACAACTAAACACAGTTCATACTAACTACCATACTAGGCAAACACAAACTAAATAACTAAACACATAACAAATTGCTCATGATTGCATAAAAACTAACAATAAATAAGAGGATGGACCAGATCTGGTCAACTTTAGCGAACTTAAGGGATGCTATGCATGCGGATATATATTAGGATGACAACAGACTTATTCGAAATATAAAGGACAATTTGGATTAAGAGCACATTGAACCATAATAAACATCAACCTCTAAACTTCATCAGACCAAACTGATGCTTGACCTTGCTAGACATGCTTTCAAGTGCGCACAACAATTAACAGAGCACATTATAACGTGTAAATAACTACTAACGCATTAAGAACCTAAACCAGCGTGAAAACAAGGAAGGTAATGGTCACACACAGCCTTAAAAAATACTAACCACATGCTGGTATTGTTCAAACGACATAACGAGGACCAAATTATCCACTAAAGAGTAAAACATACTAAACTTAAACTAAACAAGAACTGAACCAAATCAATCTAAGCAGAACGGGAATTACATCTATCAGCATTATCGCACTGCCTAACTAACAAGCGTGTAAAGCATATAAAAAACACATAATACAAAGCAGAGAGTACTCAATTCATGGATAAATAAATAAAAGGGTGTTAACTGACCTTCTTCGGGCGCAGCGAAGTGAGGCGAAGGTTTCGATCTAGTCTCGAACACTTCAAATTTCTTTCGAAACACTAAGAGCTCCAAATTTGTATCCACTTCGAATCCAAACAGATACCAAAGGAGTAAGACAACAAAAAAAACAACGATATAGACTTTGATACCGAAAACTGCAACAACTACTGAGCGTTTAAAACTTTTTGGGAATTTTTAGCGACTAAAAAAAAGAGAAAAGACCTAGTTCTTAGGGAATTTCATCGATTCAAAAAGAAACGAACAGATTCTTGGGGTTTCAAGAACCCGTTTTAGTGAGGCGATTTTGGGGTTCTCTTCCTTCAAAAGGATCTCAATGCTTGGGGAATTAAAAAAACATGCAACAGATTTTCGATCCAAAAAAAAAAAACCCCCTCTCTAACAACTAATCAAAACCCTCTTTTATAGGGTTTTCGTTGAGAAAAAGAAGTGATGAAGGGCACAGAGGAGCGGGGAAGACAAGGCTAGGTGGGGAACAGGGCATGGTGGGGGAAGCGGAGAACAGGGGGTAGTGGAGGAAGCGGAGAAGAAGGGAAGGAGAAGAGAGAGAACAGGGGCGGGGCGGGGAAGCGGCGGAGGTAATGAGGAAGTGAAGGGGAAACCCTAAAAAGGGTTTCCCTTATTTGGATGAAAAAATGGATCGGACCCGGTCCATTTGTGGACCGGGTCAAATTTTAGACTGGGTATTAAAAGGATGGACTAGTGAATTAAAACATGGACTGGTCTAAAAATTGAGATAAAAAATATGGTCTAGTCCAAAAAATATTAGGAGTTAATCGGACTTTGATTTGGGGTCCGGTAAGTCAAAATACGGACCGAGTGCAAGAAATGGTTCAGCTTCTAAAATTTGAAATAAAGACCCATATTGATTAGTAATATACTGAGTATGACAAAATATTGCCTAATACAAATGTGTAATTATTAGGACTCGGGTAATAAAATTATATGATGCTATAATAGCCGTGCAATATCATTTTAACAATAAATAAACGCTGTCATTTAATTGTGCGAAATAAAATGCGATACGTGTGCAAAAATTGGTAAAAAATGCTGAGAAATGCAAGTTTGAATAATACTAAATAATAGCAGCAAATAAATAGCGGTAGTAATACTGCTAATAACAATAATGATAATGGTAATAATGATAATATTGATGATAATGGTGATAAAAAATAATAATAGATATAATAATAATAGTAATAACAAATATTGATAATTAAAAATGATAATAATTAATAATAATAAAGATGATAATAATTAATAATAAAATAATAATAATAAATAACAATTATTGATAGTGGCAAAATGTTAATAAATTAATAATAATAACAATAATAGTGGTAATAATAAGATAATAATGATAATAATAATAAGAAATAATAATGATGATAATAATAATAATAAATAACAATTATTGATAAAACAATGATAATAATTAATAATAAAATAACGATGATAATGATGATTAATAATTGATAACAAAATAAAGCTGATAATAATAATAGTAATAATAATAATAATAATAATAATTATAATAATAATAATAATAACTGTAGCGGAATAATAAAACGTGGGTGCATATTTTTTAATTTCTCAAAACACTAGAAGCATTAATAGGTATTTCGGGGGAGAGGCGGGACAAAATTGGGTGTCAACAATAATACCAGTAGATCAGTTTGTAGGGGCCAGTTTCTAGCCTATTGGCCCATAGGGAATCAGCCTGGTTCACAACATGACCCGAACAGAATTCATAGAAGTCCGTCATACAGGCCAGCAAAGTGAACATCTTCGGCCCATAAGACTTTATGCTGAAGTAGGAAGGAACACTTCACATAAATATGTAGTGCTATAGATCACTCGTTTATTACAAAAGAAACACTTAAAAGTATATCAAATCAAACAACAATAGTTAATACTCCAATATATACATTATAATGTATTATACAGTATATAAAAGCTTTCAAGTTGATAAATTAACAGATCGAACTTTGTATGGCTCGAGAGATCTACAAGCAAAGGCTATAGGCATGCTTTAATTTGTAGTTTATAACTATAATATATTGCTAATCATGTAATGACATGACTTCAAATTGAGGCCATTTTTTTAATATCTTAATATCCGAAGGTCTTAACACAGGCCGTTATTTTTATTCAGGAAACATCCAGCTTCCAATCGAACTCGGGTGTCTGGGCGGATTTTTATTTAAAAAAACAACAAAAAACTGTATAATGGAGGGAGGAGACTATACCTTACTCCCTATACACATATCATGTTAAAGATCTTTGAATTAATTGTTTTGGAAGAAATTGGTGAATGTTGTAGACTCTGATGCTTCTTAGCTTCTATTTATGTTTACTTTGAAGAAGAGAAGATACAAAGCCATGATAAAATTTACAATAAGATAGGAGAGTGTGCATCTAGTATGATAACCTAAACGGGGCCTTATATCTTCAGAAGTAAATCAAGTAATTGCACAATTTTCCCTTCAAACGGATTGGTCTTTCATTTTTTTTTCCTTGCAAATGGACTGGTCTTTAATTTTTGCCGTTCAAAACTTATGGCTAGGTCCTAATGGGATGTAGTTCTTTAACGGTGCTGGCGTAACTTGTGAATATTATGATACATAACTTATGCCTCTCTAGGTATTAGTTCAATTTCGAAGGACAAAAATTAAAGACCAGCCCATTTGAAGGGCAAAATTTAAATACCAGCACAAAATAGGAGCAAAAGTGCGAAAGACCCTAAGTAAATTGCACATTGGCCTAAGGCATTAGGGTTAGAAAAGAAATTTTCTATAAATGACTTCTTTTCTCTCAAATGAGTTATTCTATACTCTCTTCAATAATAATATTTCTGTAAATTATTTTATCTCTCGTTTCAATTCATGTCCCTCTACTTATGTTAATTAAATATGTTAAGATCAAGGTGGGAATGCAGGATTATTTTTGTTTTCCTCTTCAAAATTATGTAATAATTCTATTTCAATTTTAACACTTCAAAGCAAAAAAAAAAAATCAACCATGCTCAATTTTAAAATCACCATTATATTAACTTTTGTCCATAAAAATTCTTATTAATCATATCTAGTCACCCTCAGTTTTACGCAATCCAATATAGAAAATTGCACGTTTTTCATAGCTGTATCCTTTTTTTCTTTCTTTTTCTGTTTTCGGATATATTTGATATATATTATGGATATTATGACGTACTAATTCGGGGCAGATGTGAACCGAATAAGAACATTGGTAAAGCAATTAGCTAAGAGGTTGACAAGACTTACCGAAAATACTATCAGCCAAAGAATATTATTACATCACAAATATTTGGTCTTCTAATAAGAATCCAAAGTGTGGTATAGTTGGGTTATATTTACGTATATTATTCATTCTTCAACTTATCGACAAGATCATGAATTGATTCCCTTTTAGAAGGAAAGATAAGTAGTTACGTTTTGAAGCCATCAAATTAATTCTCCATGTATATATAACATATGCTTATACAAAAATGAATATTCTTGCTACTGTTAGATTTTATGAGATTGGTCTAAATCCATCGGCTATGCCCTAATATTATTCTTTTGGGAAGCAACATTCCTTAATATTTAATTAACTGTTTGCCATTGTTCAACAAATTAAAGTGATCTAGGCCATCATTTAAATGGAATGTCGCATCAATGTTTATCTTTTATACTTTACGTGCAGATTCTTTTGTCTACAGTAATAGTGGGTGTGTTAATCTGGAACAAAAATTATATTCAGTTTTGTATACTGGAAACGAATATATATAATTAAATCAATGGAATATCTGAAGCTTACAGTATGTTGGTTTTAGCAGACTTTTTAATTTGTCTTATAAGTACCCAAAAAAAAAAACTCTAAATCGGATGAAATATTTTTAGAACTTTTTCTATAAAATACAATTACAAGTATATCCACCACAACGGGGATTAGTAATCTGAAAAATAAAACAAGCCTACTACAATGAGTTAAAATACTGATATAATTTTTTTTTACCATTATTTTTATATATATAGGTTATATCCAATATCTTTTACCTCGGGGAAATTCGCAGTAAAGTTTCTTATGCTGCACGCATGATTGGAAAGATGCATGTATTTAAAACTTAAATCCGTTGACTCCTACGCATAAAAGCATAATTTCTGATTCCAAAATTAACAACAACAAAAATATCGTGACTAGGAAGTCCACTTATTATCGTGAGAAAGGTCACTCTGTCTGGAAAATAATGAGTGATTCCTCATTCCCCAGAACAATGCGAAAATAACATTTACGCATTAATCTTATGAAGAAAGAAGTTTATCAAATTACAGGAGTAACCAATTATTATCTGAATTAATATAGTAAACGAATCGCCACATTATACGACATGCATGTATCCGTTCTTCTTCAAGTATATATGGATTATTCTCACTGTTTTGAGTAATTAATTTATCCTCTCTTTTTTCATGCATGTATAGTATGGAGTAAGGGACAAATCAATTTGAAGAGCCATGGCCCTGCTGTAGCAATCCATTTGCGATCTAGCTTCCTCGCTTACTCCTCATATTGAGACCATTCTTGTTAAATGGGTTAAATCTAGGCCAGACTGGGTGAAAATTAATAAGGATGGTAGTCGCAAAGGGGGTAATCAAATAGGGACTGCGGAAATCGTGAGAAATTCGTATGGAAGCTTGAATATGGCCTTTGCTAGCAATATTGGAGCAGGCACCAATAATTTAGCTGAAGCCAAAGCTGCATATATGGGCTGCATATATGGGGGCTCCTCGAATTTTATCCTAGAATGTGATTCTCAGTTAATTTTTAATATGATAAAAGGAAAAGTCAGTTTGGTGCGGAATCTACACGACATCATTATGGATATTAGAATGATTCTCTCAAGTACTGTTTTCGAGATTCAACTTTGCAATAGAGAATCAAATCAAGTTGCAGATGCCTTGGCCAAATATGGGATAAACAATGCTGAAATCAAGATTTTTGATTCGAAGGAGCTTCCTATATGTGCGATCGGGCCATATATTCTAGACAAAACTCAGCTGCCCTCCATAAGACACAGACATCGCAAGAATAAATTTGTTTGAAAGCTGACTTTTTGCTATATTTTTCTCAATATATGGGTCGTGAATTACCCCTGTATCGTCCCCTGATGTAGGCTCGATGGCAGAGGTTTTTCGGCCTAGTCCCCCTCTATCTCTATTTTGTATATTTTTGTTAATCAATAAAAAGGTGGCGCCACTTACGTCGTGAATTATAAAAAAAAAAAAAAAAAAAAAACAATTGAAGAGCCATACTTAAAGCATGTGGCGATACTCAAACTCTCAAAGTTGCTTTAATTCTTTCAAATCTCTTCAATTTGTTTGCAGTACATTTAACAAAAGAAAGCCATGTTGTGTACCCAGCAGCCCATATGGAGTCGATGGTTCATCCCACTATTCCAGCTCAAAAAATTTGTAGTTATGGAGCTAGGCCCCTTGTGGACTTCCTGTTATTCAAAACCCTAAATATAGTTCCAAATATATCCATTTTTTTAATAACGATCATGTTTAGACCAACTCGGTACACCATCTCGACTACTTTACAGGTGTCTGCAACCTCTCATCAATATAATATCATGTAATTTTGTCCACCACTACTTAGGCAGATGAGAAGAAATTATTTAAATTAGAGCGGAGCTATAATATTAGGTAAGGTTTAAACTATTCCAGTAGCTTTTGCTTTAGATCTTGTATTTACAATTTTATATTACAAAATTCATTACATAGATAAATATTTAATTGTAAATCTAGTAATTAAAACTAGATATGGTACGATGGAAAATTCAAAATC
Organism: Lycium barbarum; assembly: GCF_019175385.1. Lineage (NCBI taxonomy): Eukaryota > Viridiplantae > Streptophyta > Magnoliopsida > Solanales > Solanaceae > Lycium > Lycium barbarum. The sequence goes on along the minus strand of NC_083338.1, from coordinate 142,557,343 downwards.
CATAAACTTCTTCTGGTTCCGCCTTTGATTACTAAATCACCAAGTATTTAGCATTCTTCTTGCTCAAAGTTAGTGTAATTATAATCTTAAATTTGGCATATGATTACACTTCATACAGGAGTAATTATTAACTTGGCTCAACAGGAGAATAGAGGAAGACAATCCAAGTGGGGTATTAACTAACCATGGTGTTTTGCTTTTTGTGAAAGTCGGTGAGCTGCTGATATATATGCTCTTGCAAATAATGAAGTTAAAGAAGAGAATGTAAAATCAGATTCATGTTGCTGAGGGAATCCTTTTCCTTTGTCCAAAGGGAACTTATTCCGTCCTTTCTTATTATTTTTTCGGTGTTGACATATTCAACATGTCCATTATTATATCATGAGAATAACACCACCCAAGTTTTCTTATTCATTTTCTAATCTAAGGGCATATATGCCTCCTCTGCTGATAGCCAATTTGTAACTAAATGGCGATGAGAGTTGTCTATTCTTAGTATTCTTATGATTTTATCCTTCCATATATAAAGTATATCTATATATATATATATATATATATATATATATATATATTCTCATGGAATTCTAAATACGGTGCAAGCTCTAAAATATTTGTGAAAGCATTTCGAAATGGATTGACCATAACTTGTTTTAAGATCAGAACAGATAATATAGTATATTAAAATAATTGCAACTTGTCAACGTGTTTACAAGCCCTTAAAAGAATATTTGGAATAATTCTTGTGGTTACAATTTACAAACAGTATAAAATAATATACTCATTCTGTCCAAAGATATTTGTCAATTGCATATGTTGAAGCCAAAAATTGTCAACATTTACTTTATCAAGCACTTCAAATGCAAGATAAAATGTTGGTTGATTTTGATCACAATTTCTTCAGAGAAAGTTATTAGGAAAAAATAATTGAGAAGTTTTTTAATGATCTATAGGCAACTCTAATGACTTTTGTTAAAAAACAATAGTTTAGTAATGATACTTAAATAGATGTTCAAACAACCTAACTGACAATTTCTACTAAGTCCGTTTGAACGGAAGAAAAAGTAATGGATAATTACCTTTTTGTATACTATGTGTGTATATATATAAATCAATGTATATATTTTAGCTAGCGTCCATTATTAATTTCAACCGATAGACTAAAAATAAAGAAAAGCCCGATCATAAACCCCTCCACTAGTGGTAAGTGATTTTTGCAGATCTTTTTGAAAGATAGTTTAATAGCAAAGTAGATATCGATGCACCTGCTTATAAAACTTCCCTCGTTTTAGTAATAATTGAAAAAAAGCGGAAAAGGGCCTAAAATATCCTTATTTGGTACAAAAATGCCCTCGGTTTACCTATCAGGCTAAAAATGCCCTCGCCGTCAACCTTTTGGGAGTCCGGAACCAAAATGACCCCAAAAAGGACCATTTGAACCAAAATGACCCCAGAAAGGACCATTTGAACCAAAATACCCAAAAATAAATAAATTACAAAATTACCTTTAACGCAGCAAATTTACTGTGTTAAAGGACTTAGCCATAACGGCGGGGTTAAGTCCTTTAAGCCAGTAATTTACTGCGTTAAAGGGGTCCTCGCCACCCCCCCCCCCCTTTTTTTTTGGGTTAACTCCTCTTTCTTTACACTTTTTAATGTACTTTATCCATAGATTAATCATGCTTCGGGACTCCGAAACTTTAATATTTTGTATAGAACCCTACTTATTTTTGTGCGATTAATAAGGTAGGCTCCATCTTTTGTGCGATTAATAAGGTAAGCAAAACTTCGGATTGTCGTTTTAGTAGTTGAAAAGTGCTAGAACTCCATCTTTGTTTGAGGACTTGGTGTCATTAGCTTTAAGTTCTTTATGTATTAGGGTTTAGATTTAAGCGTGTTATTTTTTAGTCAAAATTGGAGCATTCATACCAATCTCAAAATAATTAAATTGCATCATTCATAACAATATGAAAATACTTACACTTGTTCATTAATAACAAACTGAAAGTAGTAAAAATACAATCATCAAAGAAAGAAAAAACTTAAAATACATTCATTAATTCATGCCCTTGAGTTGATCTTCCGCCACCACCGCAAGATATGCCACCACCACTAGATCTGCCACTACCATGAAAGTTTCCTCCACCACGAGAAGTACTTCTACCGCGAGATGTATTTTGACCACCATGCTGTAAGGGACACTTGCGCTTATCATGACTAACATAATTGCAAAATGAGCATTTCGGGTGTATCTCCCTGGTGCAACATCCATTTCATTAGGAATACGGGAGTATGCTTTCTTTTTGAATTTGCGGATAAATGCTTTATTTGCAACCATAGAAATGGATCCTGTGGCCAATACCTCTCACTACCAAGTGGGAAGAACCTTTCAGCATACGTTTTTGCATAATTTTCAACTGTATATTCCTCAGCCATGTACGTGGAGGCGTTCTTTTCCATTGTGAGAAAACACTTGAAGGCATGAGAACATGACACGTGATGTAATTGCCACTTGCCACATGTTCATGTTCTTGGAATCTCACAAATTGTGTGGACGTTAGCTCATTTACCTTGGAGCAAACTTGTTGTGAGTTCAAATATGCGCTCTGCATAGTTGTACTTCATCCGATCGTGTTGCCGAGCCTTAAATTTGTGATACTCGAACACTTGTGACAGTTTTGGCATCCATCTTAGACTGTCTGCAGCAAGTCCTTTGGCCTCTTTTGATCTAGTGACGCACCGCTCCACAACCTCCTTAAAAGTCATTCTCACTATTGCGGTGACGAGTAGTCCCCATGCAGATTTCAACAAGCCATTGAATGACTCAGAGCTGTTTGTTGTAAGCATCCCCCATCACCTACCTTCATCCCGATGTAGTGTCTTTTTCTCTTTATCAATTGTATTCAATTAGTGGAAGGCTTCCTCATCCGCTAGCCGAATAATCTCTATTTGCAGGTGAAACTTCTTCTCCTGATGCTCTGTTGCAGCCGCCCACATCCAATTGCAAAGTGCTGGGCTTCGATATGCCTTTTGGAATTTTGCCTTCAAATGGCTTAAACAATATCAATGGTAATCAAAGGGCAGCTGCCACCCATGCAAATTAAATATATTGTTCAATATGCCAGCATTTCTGTCTGATATAACACATATGCCCATACAATCCTTAATAACATGTTGCCTTAAGTATTTCAAAAATAGACCCCACGTATTAGTGCTCTCATTAGCTGCAATTGCAAAAGCTAGAGTGAATATAGCTCCATTTGCATCCATTCCAACTGTAATTAGCAGCTTTATGTCGTATACCCCGTACACATGTGTTCCATCTATTGATATTACTGGCCGGCAATGAGCAAAACCATCAATGCATAGTTTGAATGCCCAAAACACGAATTCAAAAATATTACTGGGCACACCAGGCTTCGATTTGAGCTTCCATTCAACAACAGTACCAGGACGGAAGTGTTGCAGAGCCGCCATGTATCTCGGAAACTTCTTGAAAAAACCCTCCCAATTGTCGTAGACTATCTCATGTGCACGCCTACACCCAAGATACGCCTTCTGCTTACTAATGGTTTTGCGATATACTTTCAGGGTGGCTGTAATACAATCTTTAATAAGGTACCTGGATATGTTGAAATATTAACATATAGCAACGAGGAACATCGTATTAACATCAAAATTAAAATAAACTTAGGCGAAAGGGATACCTTGGGCTTTTTACAATGTTGCCAACTAACACAGAAGCAATCATATTGGTATCTAAATTTCAATGATCATCTGAGAGGTCACCGATATCACAAGTGTTCCTTGTGTAGAACTTTGAAATAGTCCACATCTTTTCAGCAGTCTCCTTACCACAGAGCATCCATTAGCAACCTTGATTTTTTCGCTTGCAGACTAATCGCCAAAGTTTTCGAGTGGAATCGTCAACTTTGAACTCCCTCATCCCCTAGATGTAATAGATCTTAACAACCCTTTGCAATGATTTTTTCGAGTTGAAAATCATGCCTTTTTCAATATGAACCTTATGTTTTACAAGGTCCACTGACTCTTTCCACAAACTTCGCCGAATATGATCATCATCCCTAGTAAAAACAAAGGCATCTGGGCGATCTTGAAGATGATCAGGATAGGGGATCTTATCAGAATGCCACTGAACCGGGGTCAACTCTTGCTGTTGAAATTGGCTTTGCGGCAAAGGCGCTTGCTGGTCAAATGGGTGCTGTGAATTCAACTCTTCCTGGTGTGCCGGACTGTTCATCATGTCTTGCAACAGTTCTACTTGATATTGACGATTAATTCCAACCTCAACCTCAACCTCAACCTCATCCTCACTTTCTTCATCTTCACTTTCCTCCGTATTAGGTATTTCCTCACTGTCACTCGATGATGTTACTATATAATTAGAATAATCCAGACCGTCCATAGCAGGTCTTTGCCTATAATTTGGTGCAACGACCATATTCTCCCTACATAAGAAACTAGAGTATTTTAACTACTATACATCAAATAATACTATTGATGTTAAAAAAATAGACGTACCGATAGTAATCAACTGCACCGAAACTTGAGCAAGGACCATCGTTTTGAATAGGTGTATAACCCCTAAAAAAATAATCAACATCATTAGTAGCATTCAAGTAATAAACATATGCTAAGATAATAATGAATATTTACCACTGCCCATCAAATTCCTGACTTAAAATTTCCAGGAGCATTTGACTCTTCAAATGCCTTCATAAGTGATCATGTCAGGGTAATTGTGTTCATGGATAAGTTCCGCTTCAGTAACTTCAGCCTGAATTCCAGATGGCCTTGCCCGACGAGGTCTATTTCGGGCTTCCCGAAGAGCTATAGCCATGACTTCAAGTCGATTAATGGGGACCTTCTCTACGTACATTTCAAGGACATTTAAAGTTATGCATTCCCTATAATCGTAAGGCGCCTTCAAATAATCCGTCAAAGAAACATCGTCTTAAATGTACCACTATCCATAACTAGTTACACCTTGCGGCGTAAATGATATTGGATATCTTCCAGTTATATTTAAATCAAAATCACTCCTACTAACTTGTAGTCTATTATACAAGGCTTGAAGTAGTTTTGAGAATTTTAAGTTAAGTGGAAACTTAACATGGTATTTTAGGGGAGAGTCATAACGCAAAATTATGTTCCTCGAATATAATTTCTCCATCCCAGAATAAAGAAACCCTAATTTTTGGAACATCTTTCATTTGTTGACTAAGTGAGAGTACAAAATGTAAAAGTTGAATGAAATGAAACTTAGAATTTGTATAAAAAATTGGGTAAAACTTAGAAGTTGTGTTTTCTTTCATACAAAATCCGTGTTAATAAGGTTTGAATGCATTTGAATATTCAACAAATGCACGCATGCAATTAGTGTGTCTTGCAGTGTTACGTCAAGTCAAATTAAGTACGGAGTGTTGCATAACACATGAATTTACTGCGTTATGTCAGTTTAGTGCAGTTTGGACAGATATAGCGCAGTAATAACGCAGTAAATTTTTGCGCTATATCTATGCGTTGTGTTGTCAACCTCAGTTGTCATACAGAAACACCTCATAATTCGAATCCAAAATTTACGTTTCATGCTAGCAAGTGTTATATAATGTAATTGACGATTAACTACCTACCACACAAAATTGAGTTACTATGTTATTTTTTAACCAATTTGGAGATATTAGTCGTATTACAACGTTCTCTTCAGGAGACATATTTGACGCAATAGGTAGGACCCGGGAATTAGGTGAAGATTTTGAATACTCAAATAACCCGAACGAGTGTCACAACCAACGTTACAACAACATGATGACAGATGAGTGGAATTGGCATGTTAGGGAGGCTGCAGCACTGGAACAAAACTTCAGATCACTAGGGCTTAAATGCCCAAAAATATGTGTTATGTCAATGCCTTGTGGCACTCCAGAAGAGTTGAATTTTGCTCTTAATCGTTTTTACGAAGAGAACAATCGGATGAAAAAACGTTGCCTCAGGGTATAATATGGTCAACATAGTTACGTCAGATTCAGATCCAAGTGGGATTCGGACTGTGAGATGTCTGATGACGATGATTCCCCGTGATATTATTAATAGTTGTACTGTATTAAATAAAGTTGGTGGAGTCATAGTTATGATCCCACAACCTATTGAGTTTGATGCCTATATAAAAAGCCTTTTGCTACTTAGTATCTACTTAAAATTCAATATCGGATAGTAGAAATATAGAATGGTCGGTATTTTTTCCACAGGATTCGAATAGCAGTGGTGATGACAACTCAAATCAAAGCAACTATTCTGGTGGTTGCGTGTGAGACGATTTCAAGCCCTACCTTTTAATAGAGCATAATGACGATATTCGCGAGCTGAAATATTCAGATCCACGTGTATATTATTGTGGTTTACGACGCGAATGGGCAATATCGGTACGCTGAATCACAACGTCTTGTTCGTGACTTGGAAAATCTCAACGCTCAAATCCCAACAAGGTACTCAATAACCATGCCTTGAATAGGTCCAGAAAATTGCGAGGCTACCGTACAAAGGATTAGAAAAGAAAACAACAGAATGCTAGCAAGACGTTGCAGATTTTACATGCTAAAGTTAGCCGAACAACAAGCATCATCAAAAAGTAGAAAAACCCAAAATATTTTTCTGAGGACGATATTGAGGACTTCTATTCTGATAATGAATTGTAATTTTAGTTTTATGTTTAATTTATGGTGATGTTGTTAATTTGAAGAACATTAGTATGTTTAGTTTTGCATCAACTCAAGTTCATGAATTGATGAATGTATTTTAATTTTTTTTTCTTTCTTTGATGATTGTATTTTTACTACTTTTGGTTTGTTATTATTGAACAATTTTAAGCATTTTCATATTGTTATAACTTAAATCTAATGACACCAAGTCTTCAAACAAAAATGGAGTTCGAGCACTTTTCAACCACTAAAAAGGCAATTCGAAGTTTTGCTTATCCTTGATGTATTGAGCCTGCCTTATTAATCGCACAAAAATAAGTGGGGTTCTATATAAAATATTGAAGTTTCAGAGTCCCGAAGCATGATTAATCTATGGCTAAAGTACGATAAAAAGTGTAAAGAAAGAGGAGTTAACCAAAAGAACAAAAAAGGAGACCCCTTAACGCAGTAAATTACTGCGTTAAATTAAAGGACTTAACTCCGTTGTTACGGTTAAGTCCTTTAATGCAGTAAATTACTACGTTAAAGGGAGTTTTGTAACCTATTTTTTTGTTGGGGTATTTTGGTTCAAATGGTCGCTTTTAGGGTCATTTTGGTTCCGGGCCCACCTTTTGGCTCATTAATGTCCTTATTTCTAATGGCGCTATTTAACAATATAATTAAAAATTCATTTATTACATGAGGATTCGATTGGCTAATTTTAAAATAAATATAATTAATTAAAATCCCAACCCAAAAACTAAAATGAATTGCCAATAATCTTCACTGTTCTTCATCTTCCTCATACCGTTCATCATCATCATCACCAATTTGTTGAATTAATCTCATCAAATCGGCAAATTCCAAGAATAGAAAAAAAGTACAAAGAAACATATAATTGAAAAAAGCATAGCAATGAAACTCATAACAAAAAAAATTAGACTAGAACAACGGTGCCGATTTACTGAAAACTTCACTCCGCTGATGCATCGCAAAATCATCAGTGCTATAGCAGCAAATTGGGTGAATTTGTGAATTTGGGTGTTAAAATCAATTGGGTGATACTTTTTTTAAGTTGGTAGCATGAATAACCATAGAATTGAAGCTTAGAACCTGAGAAAAAAAGCTGAATAACTCCATAAAAGCCATTAATGAAGCTTGAAGCTTCACGTTAGAAGAAGACCTAAGTTATTACTATTATATATAAGAAGGAATGACAAGATTTGGTCATCCTCACGGGGTTAGTTCTATAATTTTGAGTTTTTCTGTAAAGCTGGCACACATCCTCACTCACTTTCTTAGGGCATTCACACTTAGCCAATAGTTAAATCTCATTAATTGTTGTGTCTTTAATTTAATAGAAAGCCAACTTTTTTTAGAAAATGGAAAGAGAAAGACATTGAAAATCGAATTTAACAAAAATAAGGTCGATTTTAATCCCTCCAACATAGTTTTAGTAATTAGTACTCCCTCTTTCTCAAATTATTTGTCATGGTTTTTAAAAATGGTTATTTTAAAAGTTTAGGATAAAATTAGTTACGTATTTTTCTCCATTTCGCCCTCATTAGTAATTGTTCTTAAAGATTACAAAACACTTTGATACAATGAAGGAAATGAAAAGACAAGAAAATAACAAGGAAAGAAAGGGATAACTAGATTGACACAAAATAAGACATAATTCAGCAACCAAAGCTCTAGATTAGCTAAGACCACTAAAAAAAAAAGGTAATTTGCAGAGGTTGAAAGTTGCAATTCGCGGAAGTTTTAGCCTACGCTAGTTGCTAGAGGAGGCTAAAACCTCTGCGAATTGCAACTTTCAACCTCCACAAATTACCCATTTTTTTGTAGTCCAAAATTTCATACACCTAAGCACCTAATCTCTTAGAATGACCTCAAGCGACTCATAATCCCAAGCATTATCAATCCTCTCAACAATTTCTCAATCAAAGGCTTACACAAGCTCTTTACTCTCAATGAGTTTAATAACATTAATATTCATAAAAGTCTAAGTCTACGGAAATGTTTAAGTCTACTACTTATACTAGAGAAATAAGGTAGACAAACTATCTGTTATAATTATACCCCAAATGAAGTAAGGACTTTGTTTGGTTGGTCTTCCTTGAAAATGAAACTTGAAAAAGGCTTGCATTTAAGTATTAGCCTCCTTGGATGCATAGCCATCTTCATCACTCTTCCCCATTCCGTCCTCACATGCAATCTTCCACATTTGGGATCCTTTGTATGGCGCTAATGCATGCTCATGTGCGCCTATCTTCATGTACAACCCTTGTGATGTATGGAGCCCCCTGACTTGACTCCACATAGATGACCTAGCGGCTACTAGGATTGCATCATACCTCAATTATGGATATACAAGACATATATATAGTATATAGTAAATATCTAATAAAGAGGGATTAATCTTAAAACATAAATAAGGGTAAAATATTTGAAACTCCTCTTAATCAATATTTTCTTAAGGAGCGTGTAAAAGAAAAACACAATAGATGATTTGAGATGGATATAATATAGTAGTAACTTTTTGTGGTTGGTAAAATTTATACAACTTTGATAAAAATCTTTTACTTTATATATATGTGCTTGAATTATTATTTAATAATATCCTTATAAGGTTGTTAAGTTAATTTAGGTAAAGACACTAAACTAAAATTGTATAAACATTTTCTTATTATGCTTCTTTGATTAAAATTATTATTTTTACTTTTTGAGTTCCTCCTGCAACTAGTTTTAAAAGAAGAGGAGTTGGATCTTTGACATGGTGGTGGTAGAGTTTTTCCAAACGGGTCAGGTCAAAATACGGGTTATGGGTGAAATTTTTTATTTTTTTTAAATTTGGGAAGTGTTTAAATTTGGGCCAATCAGATTACGGCACGTCATAAATAATTATTTTATTATTTTATTTTAAGAAGACCGTTAGAAATAGAGCATTTATGAGCCAAAAGATTGACGGCAAAGACATTTTTTTAGCTCGATAGGTATATGGAAGACTTTTTTATACCAAATTCCATAGTTTAAAGGCATTTTAAGCCCTTAAAAAAAAATCACCCCTCAAACAATGGACAGAAAATTTAGGTAGGTTTGCATAGAGATGGAGGGGGTAAAAAAGGTTGGGGAAAAGCCAAACAAGAAGCACTAAAATGCACTAAGATTGGTCGGGTTGAAGCCTTAAATTCCGGAAGCACATCGGAAACCTTATCTCCAACATCATCCCTTTAGCCCCTTAAATTCCCCCAAATCAAAACAAAAATACACCATCATTGCCATCAACAACGTTCAATACTAATCATACCCTTTTATCCTTTCAACTAGAATCAAACCGCCCATCATGCCAAATCATTTGTGGGGTCCTACTTTCTTACTCTTGTAGTCTTGTCTGCTGATCCCACTTGTTTGCCACGTGTCTCTTGATTTTTTTTAAATGCCTGTACAATTAAGAGTGCTTAAAAGGACAACGGGTGTAGAATTACGTTTGGTACGTGAGATAAGAATACTAATTACAGGATAAAATTTGAGATTAATTTTATTCATGTTTAATTTGGAGTGTTAGCTAATCCTAAACTATCACTAAAATGATGGAATTAGCTATCTCATATAAAAAGTGAAATAATTAGCTAATCTCATGAAATATTCAACTCCATAGGACATTCTGCGATATCCCACTATCGTGCCAAACGACTCCTTAAGAGAATATGATTAAATTGCGCAGGCGAATAATAGAGAGAGTGGTCCAATTTATTAAGTGGCGGTAAATAGAGTAGGAGAATACTCAAGTCTGTTTATATGTTGTCTTTTTCTTATATATATAACTTTAAAAAAAAAAAAAAAAGTGAAGTGAGCTGTTGATTTCATTTTTAATTCGATCATCAAGTGATTAGCATGTTGAGTTTTCTGTTGCTTTGTAGCAGTCGATATTTTGTGTACTTTGGAATGCTGACTATCGCTGCTCAATTCATAATTCATATATTTTCTTTTATATTTTTTAAAAAGTCAGCATAAAAATAGTGAAGACCCCTCAATAATAAAGAAGAATGATTTTGAGTTGAAGTACTTAGAGAACGGATTTTTTTAAACAGACAAGATGATAAAATAAAAAGAGACTATTTGCAGACTAGTTTTTGGCAACATTTTCTTTAAAAATACCACTACATTCACTAATTTTTGAAGCAATATATAAGTATAGCGTAATATAAATATGAAAGTGTTTTGAGTGGAATTAGTCGAGGTATGCATATTCGAATCATGATCGTTAAAAAAAAGTTCAGCACATTTACCTTTAGTGATGATTGTATGCGGGAATAAATATCCAAAGGTATTTTCGTACCGAGGAACGCGAGGTCCGAAGATGCCGGGTCTCAAAACATTGGGAGTAAGCAGGCTCGGAAGACTCAAAGCGTAGGCGAGAAGTTTCCGCAGTTGCAATAGTCTCAAACGAATCTATACAGCTGCCTCTCACTTCCAATAACTCCCATCACATCAGCCGTCATCGAGCAGAGTGCCACTGTGCGCAGAGTCCAAGCTGCGTCACTCAACTGACGTCACCTAGGGCGATAACATACCAAGGGTTTGGCTATACAGTCAAACTTCTCTATAATTGTCATTTGTTATAAAAGCATTCGACAATAATGGCCTGATTTTCTCCGGAACCGATTCTTTATGTCGTATTTTACTTCTCTATAACAACATTTTGCCTATACAGCAATGGCATTCATTATAACAGTACACTCTTTGTAAAATTACCACTCTATAACAGCCACACTCAAATATTGTGTAATAATATTTTGTAGGAAATATATTATCTATAAAATAAAATATTAAAATATTTATGATAATCATCATTAATGTCATGTACATAGTAAATTTCTAGTACGAATATCTAAAAATCTTGAATTATACTATTAAAATCTTAGACAACCTTCAAGGGAAAGCTATTGAATTTCCTTTTGCTGAAAGTTTGAACAAAATTCTTTATCAGTTCAAACGTTATATTATTACTAAGAGACTGGAATTTATGAAACAATCTACAATTTTAGAATTCTGAAATCAAACTTAAAAATTTAAATTTTCAATTAATATTAAATGCATATGTTCATTAGATTTTAATTCTTTATCGGTATGGTATAACTAGTTTTGGATTTCTTAGTAATTTATTAGTCTTTTCAATTTTTAATTAATGAAATATGAAAATCAATTGGGATTTTAAGATTAACAAGTATTTTTGGTTTCGTTTATAAAAAAAAAAAACAATTGCGTACTTTTGTTTATAACAGCTAAATGAAATTTAAACATCAAATGCCAATATACATACATAGCAGTACCTCACTATAGCAGCGATGAAATTTTCGGACAAACGCTGCCATTATAGAGAGGTTTGACTATATAAATAAAGCTTAGGAGAGAAAAAAGGGGATCTCACTTTTGTATCCAAGTTCTCACTTCTTGTATTATTATTTGGCCACGAAATATACTTACTCTCTGAGATCTGATCATTATTGTGATTTTCTTGCTTTCCATCTATATTATTAACTTAGATAAATATTATTGCTTGTATCCCTCATAAGAAAAGCAACCAAACCCCGAACTCATTCGAGAGAGTCTATAGATTGAATACAACTTACTTGTCTTTAAACCATAAAAATAAATCTCTAACTTTGTTTTTTGGTAGCTAACGATTTTACTAAAAAACAATGATGTTGTAAAAATTGGGAGGAATATCAAGTGTCTGAGATTATAAGTGACGTACAAACTTTTGCAAGTGTACATAAAGAATCTCACATTTATACTTCAAGGAATTGGTGGTTTCTCTAATATTACTTGTATAACCTCACCTCTTGAACTAAAGTTTGGGGTAATTTAGGTCCAAGATCCATTTTTTATAAAGTGATAAATTTGGAGAAAGTTATATAAATTACCTAAAATTATAATTGATGGACAAATGTTTCCAGGTGAAACTATAATTGATGACAAACTGTGAGAAAATATGTTATCATTACAACAACTACAATAATATACTAATTTATTCTCACAAGTGCGGTCTGAAGAAAGTAGAGTGTACGCAGATCTTATCTTACCTTATGGAGATAGAAAAGTTATTTCTGAAAAACTATCAGCTCGAATAACACATAACAAGGCTGAAAAAATATCAGTGGCTTAATGATAATTTTGCTTTTCATGCTAAAGTTATCGTTGTCTCAGATTAAAAGCAAACTTATATATTTTAGATGAAGATTGTGGAAGCTTTGCTAATCCTGGTTAGATTACGTTTAGTTGTTAGTACATTTTATCTCAACTTTATCATTGAGCAAGTGGGATTATAGCAAGATTAGTTAATATAATCACAATCACTCCTGGTCATCGTTTTGGACAAGTCAGAGAAACTTATAAAGGTGTAATTACAATGTTGATTTCGTCTAATTAGTGCGTCAATTAAAGTCATTGTCCATATTTCTATCCACGCAAGGAAACTTGTCAACGAAGACTTGTATAAAATTTGATCATAATCTTGTCATTTAATTATGCATCTAATCAAACTTTTTTGTAGCATAATGACCTAATCCTCCACTTTTCATCTATTTTTTGTATCTTTACAATCATATTCTTGGAAGATTACTGTAACTTTCAAGATTAAAGTGTATCAAATAATTAAATGGTTAGAACCACATTTAACGTCATTATCACTAGGTTAATCGATTGGACATAATTAAATGGTCGGCAGATTATCTTATCCCTTGATTTTCTTCTACTAGAAAGCAATTTTTTTTTTAAAAAAAAAAAAAAAAAAAAAAAAAAGGAAGAAGAAGAAGATGATGATCTTACTGTAATCATATCTCTCATCAATTCCATTACATTTTTTCTGTTGAGAATTAAATGAATTTCTCAAGACTATGACTAACTCATTGTTAAATAAATAAAGAAAAACAAGAGCAATTAATCAGGTGGAAATACTATTATTATACATGAATATTCTTATTGGAGAATTGATGATATAGATTCACACTTGTGTATGCGAGTAAAAAACTTATATGATCACTCAACTTTGTTTTGTATTTCAAAAGTCACTCAACTTTATTGGCCTCTATAGCCACTTAACTTTATTTTGTCTTTCAAAAGTCACTCACTTTATGTAACTGGCCTCCATAGTCACTCAATTTTGGGTTATAATTTATTTTGTGTTTCTTGGCTCACTTGTTTAATTTGATAGAATTTTATATTCTTCGAATGATTTTTTTCTTATTATTTATGCTTTGCAATATCACTTGAGATATATTGTTTAAGTTTATTCTTTTTATATATTAATGATGAATAATATTCTAAACTTTATTATTATATGCACTAATTATGATGAATTGGATCCTAAATAAACAAATTTAATTATTGATTTTAATTTTTAAGATTTTTTTAAAAAAATTATAACTGCCGCGTCATTAAATATTTACCGAAAATTATATTTCAAGCTAAAATGACTATGGAGGTCAATTACCCAAAGTTGAGTGACTATGGAAGCCAATTATCCAAAGTTGAGTGACTTTTGGAAAACAAAACAAACTTGAGTGACTATAGAGGCCAATTACCCAAAGTTGAGTGACTTTTGAAAGACAAAACAAAGTTGAGTGACGATAATAGCTAATTACCAAAAGTTAAGTGATCATAAGCATTTAACTCTCATGTCCACTCAACATATGCAGATTTTGATATGCTATATAAACTCTTTGTTGGAAATAAAACGTTTTTGTGGGACTTGTCTAATTAAAAGTTTATTATCTCTTGCTTTTAAGGGCAAAAGTGAGTCAAAAAGGTGAGCGGACGGTTTTTTGAGCAAAATAAACAGATGAAAGGCAGCAAGAGATGTTGCCGACATGTTAAAGCAGCCATTCACTAATTCTCTCTTCCTTTTTATTATTTTGAAGTTTCTTTCAACATGCATCTTTTCCTTTCTGATCCCCTGTTCATTTTCTGATTTGAGCAGATCTTAATAGAACCAATTTTTGTAGTCCGCTACTATAGCATTTGAACTTATGGTCTGGTTCCCACTAGCAAATGTGAAAAAATGAGACATAATTCTGATTAATTAACCATGAAACCTTAGTGATAATATATTAAAGCCAAATTATAGGCTTATATGGCCGATGATTAATTATTTATTTCTTCAGTACTCTAATAATTATGAGTGTGTGTGTTGGGGAGAGGGAAAGATAGTTATGGACCAGAGAGGATGATATAGTTATAGGAATGAAACTGCATAAAAGAATGATAGCAACCTCTTAAAATGCAAAACCACTGCCATATATAACTGTAATAAGAGTTGAATTGAATGGTCAAATAACTAATCGACAACTTTTGCAATTAAAAGCAACATATTGTCTGGCTTCATGCAAGAATTATTAACAACTCTATCTCATAGAATCCACTAATTCACATTTTTCTAAACTTTATTATTATATGCACTAATTATGATGAATTGGATCCTAAATAAACAAATTTAATTATTGATTTTAATTTTTAAGATTTTTTTTAAAAAAAATTATAACTGCCATGTCATTAAATATTTACCGAAAATTATATTTCCAGCTAAAATGACTATGGAGGTCAATTACCCAAAGTTGAGTGACTATGGAAGCCAATTACCCAAAGTTGAGTGACTTTTGGAAGACAAAACAAAGTTGAGTAGTTGAGTGACTTTTGAAAGACAAAATAAAGTTGAGTGACGATATGGCTAATTATCAAAAGTTGAGTGATCATATAAGCTTTTAACTCTCATGTCCACTCAACATATGCATATTTTGATATGCTATATATACTCTTTGTTGGAAATAAAACGTTTTTGTGGGACTTGTCTAATTAAAAGTTTATTTTCTCTTGCTTTTAACGGCAAAAGTGAGTCAAAAAGGTGAGCAGACGGTTTTTTGAGCAAAATAAACAGATGAAAGGCATAGACCTTTTGAGATAGTCCACGAACATTTTTGGCCCTTTTCCATTTATAAAATCAGTGGATATATTAATTAGCTAAGACAGCGAGAAATGTTGCCGACATGTTAAAGCAGCCATTCACTAATTCTTTCTTCCTTTTTATTATTTTGAAGTTTCTTTCAACATGCATCTTTTCCTTTCGGATCCCCTTTTCATTTTCTGATTTGAGAAGATCTTACTAGAACCAATTTTTGTAGTCCGCTACTATAGCATTTGAACTTATGGTCTGGTTCCCACTAACAAATGTGAAAAAATGAGACATAATTCTGATTAATTAACCATGAAACCTTAGTGATAATACATTAAAGCCTAATTATAGGCTTATAGGGCCGATGATTAATTATTTATTTCTTCAATACTCTAATAATTAAGAGTGTGTGTGTTGGGGAGAGGGAGAGATGGTTATGGACCAGAGAGGATGATATAGTTATAGGAATGAAACTGCATAAAAGAATGATAGCAACCACTTAAAATGCAAAACCACTGCCATATATAACTGTAATAAGAGTTGAATTGAATGGTCAAATAACTAATTGACAACTTTTGCAATTAAAAGCAACATATCGTTTGGCTTCATGCAAGAATTATTAACAACTCTATCTTACAGAATCCACTAATTCTCATTTTTCTAAACTTTATTATTATTAGATGCACTAATTATGATGAATTGGATCCTAAATAAACAAATTTAATTATTGATTTTAGTTTTTAAGATTTTTTTAAAAAAAAAATTATAACTGCCACGTCATTAAATATTTATCGAAAATTATATTTCCAGCTAAAATGACTATGGAGGTCAATTACCCAAAGTTGAGTGACTATGGAAGTCAATTATCCAAAGTTGAGTGACTTTTGGAAAACAAAACAAAGTTGAGTGACTATAGAGGCCAATTACCCAAAGTTGAGTGACTTTTGAAAGACAAAATAAAGTTGAGTGACGATAATGACTAATTACCAAAAGTTGAGTGATCATATAAGCTTTTAACTCTCATGTCCACTCAACATATGCAGATTTTGATATGCTATATATACTCTTTGTTGGAAATAAAACGTTTTTGTGGACTTGTCTAATTAAAAGTTTATTATCTCTTGCTTTTAAGGGCAAAAGTGAGCCAAAAAGGTGAACGGATGGTTTTTTGAGCAAAATAGACGGATGAAAGGTATGGATCTTGTGAGATAGTCCACGAACATTTTTGGCCCTTTTCCATTTATAAAATCAATGTATATATTAATTAGCTAAGACAGCTAGAAATGTTGCCGACATGTTAAAGCAGCCATTCACTAATTCTCTCTTCCTTTTTATTATTTTGAAGTTTCTTTCAACATGCATATTTTCCTTTCTGATCCCCTGTTCATTTTCTGATTTGAGCAGATCTTAATAGAACCAATTTTTGTAGTCCGCTACTATAGCATTTGAACTTATGGTCTGGTTCCCAATAACAAATGTGAAAAAATGAGACATAATTCTGATTAATTAACCAATGAAACCTTAGTGATAATACATTAAAGCCTAATTATAGGCTTATAGGGCCGATGATTAATTATTTATTTCTTCAGTACTCTAATAATTAAGAGTGTGTGTGTTGGGGAGAGGGAGAGATTTTTTTTTTTTTTTTGGACCAGAGAGGATGATATAGTTATAGGAATGAAACTGCATAAAAGAATGATAGCAACCACTTAAAATGCAAAACCACTGCCATATATAACTGTAATAAGAGTTGAATTGAATGGTCAAATAACTAATTGACAACTTTTGCAATTAAAAGCAACATATTGTTTGGCATGCAACAATTATTAACAACTCTATCTTACCGAATCCACTAATTCTGATTTTTCTATTTCTATTTCATCTAAGAAGTTTTATCTTGGGTAAATAAAACGACAAATATTTTGAGACAAGTATTTTTAGTAAGAACGATAAATATTTCGAGACAGAGAGAGTAATAATTAAACAGGGAAACTTGAGGAATGAGATATAAAAACGAATCTAGCTCCAATAGTTTAGATGCGTTAAGAAATTCAATAAATATGTACGCATTAAATTTAAAATCATATTTTTAATACTTAAAGTCGTTGTTATAAAATTCATAAACCAAATTATTGAAATCCTGGCTCAAGCTATGTGACCCAGCTCAGAGGCGGATCCAGGATTTAAATTTTATGGGTTCAATCTTTTAAGATTTTGCTTGAATCCATTGTGTTTTAAAAGTTACGGGTTCATGCCTACTATTTGTTTCAATTTTACTAATTTTTTACACACTAATTTATACTCCGCATTGAAAGTTAGGGGTTCAATTGAACCCCGTATAGAATGCTACATCCACCACTGGCCCAGCTCATTACACTTTGTGTGCAAATGCTTATAGGTGATCATTATGTATGGGATAGGGTTAGTGCTAAATGACCTGAATAATTACATATTTTAGTTGAACACAAAAGCTTGTCCTTTAACGAAATATATAACAATTTAGATTAGAATTGAATGTGTATGCCTAAAGTTTGCAACGCTTAAACCATAAACAAGATAACTATGTTTTCTTTCAAACCGTCCCCAGAGAGATTAAAACCAAAATAAATTAGTGTTTCTTTTTCTAGGGACGAAAAAGAAGAAGAGAGGGATATAATATACTACAAATTAAAAAGTGACAAACCATTCCATTCCCTCGTGTTCTTTGCTTCATCCACTTTCAAAATTATTCCACGTATCATTTACGTATGTCAGCTATTGTACACATTACTATAATTTTTATGCTTTGTTGGTCATATACATAAAATATTATTACTATGTGTGTGTGAATAGAATGCTAATCTTGGTCAACCTAAGATAAGAGAGAGAGAGAGTGATTATAAAGAGACAACGGTTTATATTGGTGTCCGTTGCTCAATCTAGATTGGTGTCCCTTGCTTTAATTAGAAATTAATTAATTAATCAGCTTTTCCACACACACCTTTCCAAAAGAAATCCGATTCTTTTTATTTTTCTTTTTTCTTTCTATAAACCTCTAAACCTTCCTTATATATTACCAATACTACCTTGTAGAAGTTATTTCTCATTTCACTCCAAATCCCTCAAAAATGATATGCAATACAAGGCTGAGTCTAAGCTTAGCATCATCTACTGCTCCTCATGATGCACCTTCTCATCAAAATTACAACAATAGAGAATCAACCCATGATGATCATCATCAAGAATTAGATACTATTAATCCCATCCCTTCTTTAAATCTTTGCTTATCAACTTCATCGGAGTTCACAAATTGTAACATGAACCCTCAAGTTAATTCGTCGGTTTCTTCGTTTTCTAACACAAGTGTCAAAAGAGAAAGAGATCCTAGCCTTGAAGAAGAAGTACAATTGGAGACCAATAAAGTTAAAATAATTTCTCCAAAGGCATTAGTTGATGATCAAGATCATGATGAAGATGTTCATGAGTATGGTACGAGGAAGAAACTTAGACTCAGTAAGGAGCAATCTGATGTTTTAGAAGATAGCTTCAAAGAGCACACTACTCTTAATTCTGTAAGTTATCTTTAACCTTATGTTTATTTTTTTCTAATTTTCTTAATTCTGTAAGTTATCTTTAACCTTATGTTTATTTTTTTCTAATTTTCTTGTTCATGAATGTTTCAAATATTCTAAGATGACTTAAATAAATTTTTAGAAGCAAAAGCGAGATCTAGCGAGACGATTAAGCTTACGTCCTCGACAAGTGGAAGTATGGTTTCAGAATCGAAGAGCCAGGTAATACAATTATAATTATTAATGAATCCCACCACCCAATAGTGTACGTAGAATTTTGCAAAACAATATTGGTTTTCTATAATTGGATCGAGGGTATGTCATAAACAACTTCTCTACCTCACAAAGAGGTAGAGTTAAAGTCTGCATACACCTTCTTTTTCCAGACCCCATTTATAGAATTACACTCGATATGTTATTATTATTGTTGTTGTTGTTATAACTGGCAAAGTATATATGAGTTTGGATCTCAGATTTTAGAGGCTGGTTTTTGATATTTTTCTTCATGTGCCAATTGCTTTTGGGTTGTATTTGCTTATTTTATATATACACATTAGTTTTTTACAGAAATTATCGTTCCAATTTATATGATTTTTTGCTTATTGATAGTTAATTTCATGACTAATTTTTAAATTTGGATTGATTTAGATCGGCTCAATATTTTAAGATTAACATTTAAATATTCAAAAATTACACGAAAAGTACTATAAGATGTGATTCTTCACATATCAGCCTGATGAAGAAACATCTTTTAAAATATTGCTCAAAGTTCACGAATTTCTCAAAAGCGAAAAGTATCGCATACGATGATATAAGATGACATTCCTGTACTAAGATGTCTCCGCTACCGCTACAACCCAGATTTTTATCCATTTTTTTCACTTTTTCTTGATATTCTTTTTGAAAAGAAAAAAGAAAATGTGAAAATTCGTATTCCCATTTCTCCATATAAATAAACCCATTTGCACTCTCTGCGCATCTCAACATTAGAATCTTTCTTTCAATCTTAATTAATTATGACAACTTTATCTTTCTTTAATTTTTCCTTTTTTGGATAACAGGACCAAGCTGAAACAAACAGAAGTAGACTGTGAAATACTTCGAAAATGTTACGAAGACTTAAAAGACGAGAACG
The DNA here is from genome assembly GCF_019175385.1 of Lycium barbarum. Lineage (NCBI taxonomy): Eukaryota > Viridiplantae > Streptophyta > Magnoliopsida > Solanales > Solanaceae > Lycium > Lycium barbarum. The sequence continues at coordinate 142,537,009 of NC_083338.1, read as the reverse complement.
GAAGGCTAAAAAAAGAACTACAAGAGCTGAAATCTATGAAAATGTCAGCACCCTTTCGTGTACAGTTATCGGCAGCAACCCTTAGTATGTGCCCTTCGTGTGAGAAAACTTATGGTGGTGCTGGCGATAATTCCACCAAAATCTCTTTCTCAATGGGAGATCAAAAGCCTCAGTTTTATGGTTCCTTCACAAATCCGTCAGCAGCTTTGCTAAGCTAGCTAAAAGGGTCTTACTTAACATGAAGTGTACTTAGCTAATATGTTTGTGGATTAATTAATTAGTCAAGTATAATATTGTTAGATCCAATATGTGTAAAGTGATCGAGCAACATGTATTTCTGTAGTTACGTATGTTTCTTCTATCCAGTATTTTGAGTTTTAAGGCCCTTTTAGAGACTTTGTACAATGTACATATGTATATTCTTTAAATGTAGTATATGTGGAAAATAAAAGTTCCTTTTCTATAACTTAGACTCTATTCGATCTACTGCATTAATTTTCGACTTTTTGTTATAAAAAATTTACTAGCTAAACCAAGAATGATCAGTTTTAGTGGCTATTATCTTATGTGTAGGCTTTGGATCATGGTTGTTTTCAGAATGAAGTTATTTGTTAACCCTATTTGTACTAAACTTGATAGAATACTACATTAATTAGCACAAACCCGCGAAGTTAATTTTCTGAAATTCAATATAAAATTAGAATTAGATGAAATTGAAAAGTTAACAATTAAACAACATGAAGATGAAAAAGAAGCTCAATTTGTTTAATTTCTTCGATCATGAATGGAAGACTCTAACGCCGATGGTCCTTTGGCATGCTCTATGCCATAGAATATTGAGCTGCTCGAATTGCTAAGTTCATCCCAAAAATAAATGGCCTTTCAAATTTGATTAATTAGGTGTTAATATGTGTGATTATCTTAAAGAGAATACACTTTATGTTCTTAATTGTAGAATTACACAGCCAGAAAGAGGGAAGGATATTGTATTACTTTGATGATATAATTCTATACAGCATGTGTTACTTATACACGCGAGAATGGTAGAGTTACATCTACAACTAAGGGTGTCCATGGTTCGGTTTGAATCGGTTATCCTCTAAAAGATGACCAAATCAACTTAGTCGGTTTTTCAAATATTAAAATCAAACTAAATCAATTAAATCGGTTTTTTATTGCTTCGGTTCTTGTCAGTTTTGTTGGGTTTTTGTTTTTTTGTTGGTTCTTATTTAAATATATGATAATATATGTCCGGTCACATATTAAATTGACTATTTTCTACATTAACACTACCAAATCAATTACTCCTATTTGAGAAAAGAAAGAAATATAAACCTAATCAAGTTATTTATGTACTTTCTCCAAAAATTTGTATGCGTCATCTAAGAATTTAGCTATTTTCAAGAAACCAAAAAAAAAAAAAGTTCTTACAATGAATTTGTTTATGTGCAATAAACTAAAGATCTAATTGTGATATACCAAGATATCTTGATGAATAATTAAAGGACTCAAAAACAAGTTACTTTGAACATGAAATAGATTATTAGAATTATAAAAATAAAAATAACAAATCAAACTAGAAAGTAAATGCAAAAATTGGATTACTATAAAGGCAAAAACATAAATTATGAATCAAGAGTGCAAAAGAATAATATCGTAAAATAGACTCCTAGTACACTTCGTATTCTAAGTGTTTAGCTAGATATACACTAGGCATACATGAGTCCTAAACTAAGTCAAAGACGCAACATGTTATTGACATGTTGACCAAGTCAAATTTTGATTGATAAAGTCGGATTAATTATTTAAGTCAAAATTAGATGACTTGAATGAAATCCAAATCATTTTTTTTGTGCGGATTGCCCTTCAAAAGCACTAGTCTTTAATTTTCGCCCCTTAAATTGGTGGACTTTAATTTTTTTTCTTCGCCTAATACCTCAAGGTTCTGGGTTCGCACTCAGCTCAGTAAAAAAAAAAAAAAGGAATTTCGCAAGACAGAGGTCTGGATTTGCAAGGCAGAGTTTTGAATTCAAAACACGGCCTGAGGCCTAACTTTGGCCCGAATAGGCCTAATTTTGCTTCAAAACTCTGCCTTGCCATTTTTTTTTTTGACTGAGCCGGGGTTCGAACCCAAACCGCATGATATTATGCGAAGGACAAAAATTAAACACCACCCCAAAATAAGGGCATTCCTGCGAATTGCCCAATCCAAATTACGTCTGGGTTAATCCATTAAATTAGGGCCTAGATGAGTTCAACCCACGTTTTTCTAGCCCAAGGTTCACTAGAACTACTTGGATACCAAAATACTCCCAAGCTCTAGCTCACACCTATATAAATGGGTCAAGTATCCCCTTTTAAAGACATCTTGAAAGTTGCATAGCATATTGACTAGAGGCAAAGGAGAGCAACAACATCCACATTAGTCTTCTCCAAAGGTCTTCAACAAGAAGGAGAATTTGAGAAACGTCTTCCCTCAAGAACAATCCAAAGTGCTGTTCAAAGTTCTTCCAAAATTTAACACATCAACAAAAGTCCATATCCTTCATTCGAGAAAGACACTACATTAGCCCTCGAATCAAGACGAACAACACGGAGATTAGAATCAAGGAATACATCCAGAGTTGTACTCACAAAATAATTAATAATTTTTTTTCTCACATTTGTTTTATGATTGCATTTATTTATTTTCTGATAGCAAAATTTATTGCGAACGGTCCTTCTATTGAAAGATCGATTACTATAAGTGGCAAGTGACTAATAGATAAAAGGAAAATCATGGACCCAAGTGTGATATCTTTTGTGTTGCCCCATGTTGATCTATAAGCTATCCTGGTCCAGAATAAGTGAGAAATTATTTCTTTCTGTTTAATAGTTCTGGAGATACAACGAATGAAATGTAAAACAAGCAATCCTGTCAAATACAAGAAATACTAATAAACTAATTAATATGTTGTTGCAGATTTCCAGTGATTAACAACTTAAAGTTTAAGCCAGGTTGGGCTAAACTGGCCAAATAAACTCTTATCATGATGTCATTGATATTGTCCACTTTAAACTAAGTTTGTATGATTTTTTCTAAAATGCCTCACACCATTTTATGAGGTTAATATTTCAATAATTTCTACTATTCTCTTTTTTATGGTGGATTAGTCATCTCTTCGAATGAATGTAGGTGAACTGGACCGAATCACATTAAACTTTGTTTCTCTTTTGATATATATCTCTTTTATTATCTAATTTGTTGTCATTCAATATTTTCTTTTGTTACCTTGCAGGCTCGCATATACACGACACTTGATTATTTATATTCTAACAGATTAATCAATGAATGAAAAACCTTAAGCTGGTTACTTGATTTAGGACTTTTTGACACATCAACCACTAGTAGGAAAATTTCAATTAAACCTAAATTTTCAGGAACTCGTTTACAATTTGAGCTTTGCCTCCTTGTTCATGCTGAAAATGATTGTAAATATATACTATTAAAAATACTTATAACTTGTTCTAGGGACATCCATGCGTAGCTGGTCAATATCAAAGCTCGTCCCTGAACAATAATCATTAATCATCAACATCTAATTATTCTTAATCACCAGCCTCTTATTGTCATCATCCACGTCCCATGGTTGTCCATATACATCGACTTTTGCACGCTCTAAAAGCTTAACCTAATAATACTTATTCAACATATTCGTCACCGCTAATCAACCTTTAATTCATAGCCAGTTTGCAGATTTGTATTTAATTTGGTCTAACTTCATTTCTTATTTGGTGTATCTTAAGTCAGATTGGTTAATATACTGAGAATATACTACAATTGTTTCTTGTCGTCTCCAAGATACTAAGCACACGTGTCTTATTTTTTTGTAGAAAATGCCACCCTTAACCTACTTTCTGACATTATTAACTCAAGAGGACCACGATTATAAATTAATTATGTGTCCGAAATTAATAATGAACAATTACGACAAAATCTTAATTAATGATTAGGACATTCCGCCGATTGAGTCATTAGAATATATCATTTGAGACCATTGCAATTGTAAGCTCACCCCGGGATGGGCATCATCATGGCAATAGTCTATTTTTTCGTCTAGTTTAATCCAATTTATTCAAGTAATATTGAAGCAAAATAATTATCTCTGTTCAAGTTCAGCTCAATTCACTTATTTGATATCGCTAATCCGAGAATAGTTTGAGAAGTTGGAGTAAATCAAATAAAAATTTAAGGGCCTATTGAGAGGGAACAAAAATCAACGAATATGCCTTTAATCTCCACAAGTACCACTTGACAATCTTTTGAAACTTTATATAGGGGAGTAATTAAATAGCAAGTAGAGTATAATATAGCAGTAAAAATTGATCCACAGAATGTTAACCCTTGCTTAACTAGAAACGTCAATAATCACATGTGTAATAAGATGGCTCTATATTATATTGCTTCTAGAATGTGAAAAGTGAAATTAATCTTCATAAGATAATTATTGCGTGTTTGACTAATTAAACAAACACAGTGAGCGGTTGTCTGTCAAATACCAACAGTCTCCCCAAATATTTCCTAGTATAAAATCTTATATCAGATTGAAGCAATGCTGTGCCAATGACAAATTAAATTATCTTGCTGATGACTAAAGAAATGTTTATTCATTTCTTAATTTTGTTCTCATTAATGATTAAAATAACTCTTGTCCAAACAAAGCTATAAAAGTCCACCAATTTGTCACTTTCTAATCTTCTTTCGATCTACTACACTGATTTTTAATATTTACTGACTTTTCAGTAATAGGAGCATGACTTATACCTCATAGAGAAAATTTGTAGAGCCTGTTAGGCCCTTTCGGTTGTTTGTGGGGGCCGCCTTCATAGATGGACAAAGTTGCAAATTAACGGATCGCGTTGAGAGTCCAACTATTAGAATGATTAGCAAATATAGTTAGTATTTCTTGCAACTCGTAGTTAGTATTTCTTGCAACTCGAAGAAGACAGTTCAAGCATGGTAGATGGTTGGATATTATATGTGATTTTATCTCATTGTTTTGTGAAATTTGTAAGCACTAGGGACATGATATTTCCAGAGGTCTCAAAATTAAACTCTGCAAATGAATTTCTTTTGATAAAGAGCATTTCTCAGTAATAGGCCAATACGCAAGGCAATCCATATTAGTTGAGCCAGCGAATTTTGAATACCATATAATTTTTTTAAAACAAAAAAAAAAAAAAAAAAAAGAGATGACATTTCTACGTGTAGAATTGCACTAGATGCTAATTAAAAATTAAAGCTACTACTAATCACACAACAAACTAGAACAAAATATATAGTACGTGAAGTAATTCTATCTACCCCAGATAAATCTCTCAAGGAGAATCCTACATGGAAGTGAACAAGATTAAAAAAACGATTCAACGATAGATAAAGAAGATACATGTGCATGACTTCCTTAGAACTGACATTCACTATAAGAAAGTATAGAAATTGTAACAATTTTTTTTTATATTTGTCAAAAACTTAGTTTATTGTTGACAAATGATTTTTTTTGTTGCCAAAGAATTTAATTTTGTTGCCATAATATTGATTATTGTTGCAAAAAGTACTTTTGGCAACAAAAAAAAAATTGTTGCACGTTGTTGCAATAACAGCTATTAGGAAAAGTTCATGCAATAAAATATTTTTTTTTATGCCAAAAGTACTTTTTGCAATAATAATCAATCTATGACAACAACAAAAAAAAATGTTGCAAGATATATTTTTTCTTGTAGTGATTACATAGAATTTGACAAAATTAAAGATAGCGGAGCCTCTCTGTTCTATCGTATTCTTTTGGTCTAAACCTGTTGGATGTTGATGCAATTAAAAACTATTTAGCACATAGGGATTGCACAAGTGGCTAATTAATATGACAAAACCTATTCTATCTTTATCTGCTCTATTGTATTGTTATGTCTTTATCTCATTTGTCACGCTCATCTGCCTTTACATTATTCCACAATTACCATTTGACAATCTTTGGAATTTTAGGGGAGTAACTAAAGACCAGGCAGAGTAAAATTGGATGACAGAATATTACACAACAATCCCATGTGTAATTAATAAGATGGCTCTTGTTATCCTCTAAACTGTCGAAATCTTCAGAAGATCATGGTTTGCCTGTTTTACTTATTAAAAAACATAAATGGTCGGCTGTCTGTCAAATTCCAAGAGTCTCCCTAGACATATCCACTAAATCTTAGATCAAGTTGAATATGTTATGAGAATGACAATTATCTTACTGATGACCAAAGAAATAACGGTTACCCATTCTTTTTTTCTTTTCTTTTTTTAAATAACACTTGTCCAATCGTAGGAGCATAAGTCAATCAAGTTGTCGCTTTTTAATTAATCTTCTGCACTGATTTTTAATATTTAGTAACTTTTCAGTTGCGAGTGCAGGCTCTAATATGGACAAAGTGACGTGGGATCGTACTAGACTTGTTCAATTAAGATACGTGTTGGAAGTGGTAATAAATCCAAGAACATTGCATAGATCAAGAATGCCACAGCGAGGGGCTAATGTGCCTACCTGTAAAATTGTCTTACTATTAACGAGGATGTGTTGTATCGGAGCATTTCAATAGTGTTTAACGTTTGACTGTGTCTTTCTTTATTTGCTCCTCTTATGGTTAGCATTTGAAAAGGCACTTGCCTAGGGATGAGGAGATGAACGATAATTTAGATATATTTATAGGCATCAAGTCTTCCTCAGATGGATCGTCACATAAGGCTAATAACATGCTTTATTAGATCATAAACATGACCTACACTATAGTCAACACGCATTAATACATGAAGTGATTCAAATCTAACAAGGAATTAATCCAACAAATAAGTGACCCATGTTGTATCCACTAACCATGCTAGTTTTGCCGATTTTATGAACCGCAATAATCAAGTTAATGTTAGTCCACATTAGTTGAATATTCCAACAGAGAGTCGATAGTTTGAGATAATTACCTGATAGAGTTTGAAAATTTTTTACAACTCAAAGAAGATGTTGGGATCGACCATAGGAGCTGGAAATTATATACGATCTGAAGTAGCTGCTAAAATGAGGTTTTCTCAATTACATTGAGTTGCAGTTAAGTTTAATTGTTATAACCAAGTTTTTTTAATATAAAGATTTGAGGTATATACTCTACATTTTGTTTTTGGTTTTTCCTTTTTGTTGATAAAATTCAATCTCAGTTCTGATAAAAAGAAAAACTCAAAAATCTAAGCAATGTTCTTACTACAATATATACTGTTTCAGCCCAGTAAAACAACAAGAGCCAGTAATAGAAAATGTAGATCGTCAACTAACAAGGAGTAAATTTCACAAACAATAACTGTTTTAATTTCTGTATTTAAAAAATAATCACTATTATGAGGTTTCGAACGTTGTCGGAAGTTTCGCTTATAAATTTGAAATTCGGTGACATTGATTATTTGTCAAAGACAAGACCAAAAAGTAGTTAGTGAGTGTTATTTCTGCACTAAGAACAAGTGGGCTACACTATTTCAGCCCAAAATAATCAGGATTAGTATTACATTGCACAGCAACCCAAAGTGGCCCATTAAAGAATATATATTCAGTTACTTTCAGCAATTACATAATATAGTCAAATCTCTGTATAATTGTTATTCGTTATATCAACATTTCACTATAATGGACTGATTTTCTCCGGAATAGATTTTTCATGTTATATTGTACTTCTCTATAACAATATTCTACCTACAACAGCAGCGACATTCATTATAACAGTACACTCTTTGTAGAATTATTACTTCTCTATAATAGTCATATTCAAAGATTGTGTAATAATATTTTGTAAAATATATATATATATATATATATATATATATATATAAATATTAAAATATTTATGGTAAGCATCATTAATGTCATGCAAAGTAAATTTCAAGTATGGATATCTAAAAGAAAATATAGCCCAAATCCTATATCACAACACGAATCAACTAAAGGATGCTACCACTTATATGGACTTTGACGCAATACTTTCAATCCTTGAAACTTACACTTTGAAGAGCCTCAACCTACTGCTAATTAGGGTGAGATAGAAAAGTCAATTGTTAATCTCTTAGACCAGAGTCGCTGCTATGTGTATATTTCCATCTCTGCTCCCAGAAATATCTCAATTTGGCTCTTTAACTGCTTGAATCAAATTTTGAGATACTTTAGTAATATTATTGCTTGATATAAAAAAATAAAAAACTCTTAGACAACCTTCAAGGAGAAGCTATTGAATTCCCTTCTGATGAAACTTTGGACAAAAGTATTAGTTAATTCAAGCGTTATATTATCACTAAAAGACTGAAATTTCGAAACAACCTACAATTATATAATTCTTATGTCAAACTTGAAATATTAAAAATTTTAATTAATTTTAAAAGCATATGATCCTTAGATTTTAATTTTTTATCGGTACGGGACAATTAGTTATGGATTTATGAGTAATTTATTAGACTTTTCAATTTTTAATTAATGATTTGAAAATAAATTGAATTTTTAAAATTAACAAGTATTTGTTTTCATTTATCTATATTATTTTAAAAGCATGAATATAAATGTTAGTTGACCAAAATAACCTTAAAATATTGAACGACTATTACACCCTTCCTATTACTACTAACATTACTAATTACTACTAAAATCCTATTTCTATTGAACTACCTATGAGCCGACTTTTTTACCCTTATCGTTTGGTACGTAGATAAAATTACTCCAGGATTATAATCCTGGAACTAATTTATCCCATCTCTTGGGATTAACTTATCCCATCTAGGAGATGGGATAAAATAATTCCAGGACTAATGGGATAAAATGAGATATCTCATCTTTAAGTTTGAGATGCACTTTATACTTTGTTTGGTAGAAGGTATAAATTTATCCTGGAATAAATTTATACCTTCTACCAAACATGGTACAGAATTAATCCCACCGTTAGTGCTGGAATATCCCAGCTAATACTGTGTTCCAAACGACCCTGAACTTTACTATTACTGCTACTCTTACTAAATATTAATCTTTTTTTTTTGTTTTTGCGCTTTCCTGAAACTAATTAGGTAATCCTCTTTCAATTGAAGTACTTATTGGCTGACTTTTAGAACGTCTACTACTGCCGAGTTTTTTACCCTTACTAATCTATTATTACTACTAACTAATGTTACTAATACTAATGCTTTTTTTTTTTTTTTTTTTTGCTGAAAATTAGTTACTAATCCTATTTCCATTGAATTACCTAATAGACACTTTTAGAACGTCTATTACTACTAATATCCTAATCCTATATCCGCTGATCTCCTTTTCTTTTTCAAAATTTGAATTGTACTCTCAATTTAATTTGATATGGGAGATATATAAATACTTCTATTAGAAAAATCATTTTTCAACTTTTTCTATCGTAAGCTTTGGATGTACTGCCACTTCAGAAAGAAGATAACAAAATTCAGCAAACTTCGCAAAAGGTATTATTTCTTCCCATTATTATATTTTTATTTTCAACTTGCCGCTTTAGAAAGAAGATAAAAAAATTCAGCAAACTTCGCGAAAGATATTATTTCTTCTTATTATTATACTTTCTATTTTCAACTTTACTAGTTATGTTTAGAGGTCTCTACCGCTTTGTCAATAGCTATTGCCAGCACAAGTTGCCTATCCTCATTAGAAAATTATTAGATAATAAAAAACAATATGTATTTAGAGTAGATATTGTTTTGTAACTTTTTCTTAGTTATTACGGGTGTTCTGAAAATAGCAATGAAATTAGATTTGGCGAAAGATTATGTTGCTATAAATAATTTTAGAAAGTCACAAGTTTAATGGGTAATAAAGGTATTGTTCATTGGAAGAGGACCGATAATAGAATATAAAAACACAAAAACTAATGGAAACATACTCATCTATTACAACAACAACATACCCAGTGTAATCCCACAACGTGCTCATCTATTAAACGTCCAAAATAGCCTTAAAATATTATACTGACTTTTTTGTCCTTCAATGAAATTGTTTCTTCAAAGATAATGTTATAATGGATAAAGTTGTAATATACATATAATCTTGGCTAATATTTAGAGTCGGAACCAACTAAGGTTTGCCATATAATTTTTCTAAATATACCATATAATTTTGCTAAATATACTTTGTCATTTCCTTATTGCATTTTTTTGAAACATATATAATCGTCTCCCAAAAGTTATTCAAGTTTCAATGTTGGAAACCATATTGCTTTCGAATCAATTGATAAGCGTTTCAGTTCTTTACGGAATTAAGTTCTTTTACTAAAAGAATTCCCAATCTCTAAAGTCTTAAATCCTTTCCAAATCGTACTTGTCAGTTTAAAATCAATAATTTTGACAACTTACCCAAGAGTTTATCGGAATTAGAACTCAAGCTTTTGATGGACAATAGGATGAAGAGTTAAATTATTAATATGGAAGGGACGTAACTAACATTAGGATTAAGAGTTTTAGTAAAAGAAAGACTTGGGAAGATAAAGTAACGAGAGGACACGATATAGGAGTACTTGGCAAGAACTTCAAAGATATAATAGATCTCGATGTACGTTTGGTGAAAAATTAATCAACAAATCGATGAGAGCAAAGACCATAAATGCTAGCTTGGTAAAATCATATTTGGCTTCAAATGAAAATACATCAGCTATTAAGAATTATGAGAGCAAGAACAGATTCTTCATTCAATGATTTCTTGCTTCGTGTCGAATCTGGAGAAGAGCATACAACAAAAGATGATTTGGTCCTTCTCATAGATCGATTGATTATCGAGACCAATGGTGACATTAGTGGTGAAGATAGCTAAGTAACAAATATAGTTCATCATTTAAAGAAAACGAAAATGGTGCAAAGTTATATGACAAAGAGCTGTCTTAGGTAGCAAAAATAAATATGTTGATCAACTGAATGAGATGTAGATTTTCAAGCTTCATGGTGAACGCAAAATATTTTTTAGTTTCGACTTAGCAGAAGATGATACTAATAACTGCTGCCACAAAGAATACTTAGATACTTTAATAACGTACGGCCATGTAGCACATATGTTTGTTGTCAAGTTCATTACTTGAGTGGATATGATCAAATTTTTGTACCTCATAAAACAAACAATATGTAATTTAAATAATATTACCTCCCATTTGTTATGATTGACAAGGGATAACAGGCGAGACACGTTCATAGAGACTAGTAACATAAAAAGTACATAAAATAATTTTTGTGTACTTTTGTTTATAACAGATAAATAAGATATAAACATGAAATGTCAGTCTACATACATAATAACACCTCAGTAGAGCAGCCATGGAATTTTCAGACAACCGCTACCATTATAGGGAGGTTTCACTGTAGTAGCTACTGCTATCAATTCCCATGCATAATCAACCGCTAATAATATCAGGGTGACTTTGCCTCGGAAATAGGTACATTTGTAAGGGACAGGAAACAAAAATAAACTGTCATACCAATATGATCCACAACACTACCATGCCTCAGTTCGAAGTCGGATAGATATATGAATTCTCACCGATAATATGTCTTCATTTAAATTCATCTCTGACCAACAAACAGGTAAATTATAGCCAAATAATTATAACACCAACGTAGTAAAACACCAGAGTTTGGTTCACTAATATTACAGTACTAAATACAAAGTATTCTCAGCATATACAATTGAACAAGCAATAAATACCCTTGCTTAGGCCTACAAGGTTACAAACATACTACAGCTAAAAAACCATCGAATAATTAAACACCCTATATTAACCTATTAATACTTCACCTTATAATGAAGATTTCCATATGGGAAATCCTGCAAAATCTCAAAGGATGTTTAACATATCCAATTACTCAAAGATGATTTTTACCCATAAAGAGTTTAATTTATCGATTACTGACCCAAACGAAAAGGACCTTCACCCATGAAGTGACCTTCCATATAAAGAGCCGCAGCACTCTGCGGATGAAGACCATCCATCACCATAAACTGCATGTCTTCTGAAGGCTTCCAGTGTCTTTTCCTTTGGTTAATGAACCAGTTATTTATTTGTTTTTGGTCCAAACCTGTTGACTCTGCCAATGCCACCTTCTCTGATTCCTGCAAAGTGAAGAAACTTATAAAATATTTTACACAATCGGTATTTTTATACATGTTTTACCAGATAACCTATCTTAGTTTACAGGTAACTAATCTCACCTTCAGTGAACATTTATTTTTAGGTGACTTGATAGTGTGTTGTATAGAAAGTAAATCAAACCATATTAGGTGAGACAAAGATTTAAGGTCATAGGCTAATAGTGTAAAGAATTTCACATTCAATTAATTTTATCTAATGGGAGTAACATTTTAGTTACATTTTTACCAGATTACCAATTAAGACTATTCATAAGAATTTACTTGTAATTACTTTATCAGCCAAAATAGCTAACTAGCAGATTCCACACACCATTTGGAACCAAAGGAACAAATGATTAACCCGTCATATCATCCAAAGAAACAAAACTATCAAAAAGTTTGAATTCACAGCAAATAACATTAATTCAATTGGCATTGACATACTAGAAATGTTTCGTCTTATTAAGGAGGACAAGTACTGCAGGAAAAAAAAAAAGCAAAAAATTGATCCAATCACTACAAAAAAATGAGAAATTGGCGGAAGTTGAAAGTTGCCATTTGCGAAGGTTATAGCCTCCGCTAGTTGCTAAAAGAAGCTAAAACTCCGCGAATGGTAACTACCTCCACAAATCACCCATTTTTTTTGTAGTGAATTTATCCTAACCAAATGTAAACATGTTGGTTAACCATATTTTGAAACATGCATTGACATACTAGAAATGTTTCGTCTTATTAAGGAGGACAAGTACCGCAGGAAAAAACAGCAAAAATTTGATCCAATTTATCATAACCAAATGTTAACATGTTGGTTTAACCATATTTTGAAACACAGAACCTGATTATCTAAATGATTTTGAAAATCGATAGCGTATAAAACTTAAAATCATGAAGTAATGAATAGAGTTTATATAATATACCGAAGGGTATGGCCATTTGTAGTGCAACTCCCACCAAGTGAGCAGCTTCTGGCGTGCATCTTTGGGCAATTTCCCTTTTTTCTTCTTCTTGGAGAGTTCTTGTTTGAGACTACTTAAGTAGCCACTGTATTTTCTCAGCAAGTGGTTCTTCAGTTCTCGATCTTCTGCTCGGGGATCAATTTCAGGAAGTTCAGTTTCTCCACCACTGTTGTCCTGATCCTCTTCTGATGATCCAACGCCCTCGCACTTGTCCTCTGTCCATTAATTTTTATCAATAAAGAAGATGCATATCTCAAAGCCTTGTCCATTCATTTTTATCAATAAAGAAGATACATATCTCCATTCATTCTGATGATGCATACTAGCTAATAGTTTATGTTACATAAGTTACCAGTACACAGCAAAGCCTTGTCGTGACATATGTAGAGCATCAACATGCAAATCAAGCACCAACAAGAAAAGAAAAAGAGGAGTGTACTAAATAAACACAAAAAGGATATGAGCTATGAGGAATTTGGTACTCGAAACAAAAATTGGTACAAGACTCCTTTCTCCTCAATATAGTCTTCATGTAAATTTTTCTCGGCTCGATGATGTTGTTTGGTTGAAAACCAGGTTTATCCGAGAATTATAATCACAGGACTATGATCAAGATAGATAATTCCACCTTCTATATGGACTAGATAATCTTATAATATCCAAAATCAAACACTGAGACAAATGTAATCTTAAATTTTATATTGGGATAACCTCCTGATGCCTATAACCAAGCGGCCCCTTCATGTACAACGTCCAAGTAACAACAATAACATACCTACCACAATCCCACAAGAGGTGTCTGGGGAGGGTGGAGTGTAAGCAGGCCTTACCTCCCTCCTCCCCCCGGGTGAGGCAGAGAGACCATTTCTGATAGACCCTCGGCTCAAGAAAAGCATTTTAAGAAGAGGTTTGAAAAATAAAAGAATAAAAATAGCACAATTAGAGTGATGTTGATAAGGGGAGAGGAAACAGATAACTGCTCTAAACTAGAATCAAGCTCTCCCACAGAAAAGAAAGAAAACGCTCGACTACCTACTAACTTTCTACCCAAATCCCCGCTCTTCGTGCTCTCCTATCTATGGTCCTGTCCTTGGTGAACTTAAGATGTATCATGTCTTGTCTAATCACTTCTCTCCAATTATTCCTCGACCTACCTCTATCTCTCCTTAGACCTATCACTGTCAACCTCTCGCACTTCCTCACTGGGACATATGTGCTCCTGCTCTTCACATGTCCAAACCATTTCAACCTCGCTTTCAGCATCTTGTCCACCTCTAAGTCTACTCCCACCTTGATCCGCGAATATTTTCGCCTCTAATCTTAGCTCTCCTAACATATCCACACATCCATCTAAGCTACAACGTCCAAAGAACAATGACAAAAATATAAGAACAGAAAGTGGAATAATAAATGTGTATAAACCATAGAGAAGGCAGCGACGAAATATAGAAACAGTAAAAAGAACAACCATTGCATGTAAATGGCAATTAATATGAACGGCATACCCACAAGCAAGGGGAGTAGAATGATGTGAACAGTTGGGAAGACCAAATATTAAAAAGGAAATATAATATTAGAAAAAGCATATCTGACAAACACGGTACAGGCTACATAGTAGAGCACTGATATGAACAGAACCCAATGTTTCTTCATTTTTCCAATGCCTACTAGACATCACATACAAAAAGCAAGCTACTTGGAAATGACAGCAATATTATATACTCCTACTAAGTACCTACATTCATATACATGCATGTATTTACATTTTTTTACTTACAATGCACGTATATACTTTTAGCTGTAATAATCACATTCTATTTCCTTTTTTAAGGAAAATATAAACTTTACACCAAGTATATTCAATATAGTATTTATTTGTAAGGTTTAAGTAACACATGCGGTCAGTTAAATAATTTTCATACCATTATGTCACTTCTACTTGTTATAGCTGATAAAACATGCATGTCTTAATTTTACGATTACAAGTCTCATAATTTAAGGAGACTTAACAATAAATATGCTCCCATTAATCTGATAATATAAAAACTTTTATATACTGCGAAGTGTGTATAACTTAAACTTATATAGAAATTTAAAAGACTGAGAACCCCCCCCCCCCCCATTTATTAGCAACATAGGAGGGTTAGGCACGTACTATACTATATAAGACCCAAGTAGTAACTGTTTGGAGTGTCAGACAAATGTGTGTTGTGTGTGAGAGAGAGCTCACATATGTGTACTGCAAGTTTATTAAGTGGAACAATAATAAGAATTTGTCAGTGAATACACTGGACCCATAAAGCTAAAGCTAAATTAAAGAAGATTAGAGAAACAAACGTGTGGCTTCCTACACTGTTTTCACTATTTAATTTGGAAGATCTGTGTGTCTCACTGAGCCCCATCCATTTGTTTATTTCCATATATAATGCAACCAAATCATCTCTTTTTATTAACAAATGAAGTACAGTATATACTTTATTTGCATAATGCAACCAAATCATATCATCTTTTTAAAACAATAAAAAGGGTACACTATAACTCCCCTCGTACACTCGTAAATAGGGTTTTCTTACTCCAAATGCAATATTCACCTCTCTTTCTCTCTCTCTCTATCTCTCTTCACAGAAAAGCATAGGAAATGGAGAATAATTTTTTGCGTCAAAGATATCTTGAACAGAAATAGCAATGCATTTGGGACAATGTTGAATGCATTCGCAAAATATATGGGATGGATCGGATCCTCTCATTTAAACCAGAGGTTTCTGATTCAAGTCTTGGTATAAAAAAGAATTTGATATGAAGCGCTTCCCATTAATGAGCCTTACACAGACATAAATCCAAATTAATCTAAAGAATAGCAGGTGGGTAACCAAAAGAATGCATTCAGACAATATTGAATGAACCAACAGTTGTTTACACCAAACCCAGAAACAGAAGTTCAAATTATATATGGCACTTGGTTTTTGTTTTCTCCTTTTTCTTTTATTTTCTTCTTTAAGCACTCAAATGTGGAACTTTCGCCAGTCACCTAGTATATTCTTTTCATTCTTTCCATGCTTGGCAATAACGATGAAGAACAAATCTCACTCTTCACTAGTAGTACTACAACTAATATTTATGAGAGAGAAGAAAAGGAATAATCAGTACCAGAGTTGAAGATCTGGACGGTACCATTACCAAGCATATTAAGCTGAGTTTCTATCTTTCGCATGAACTCCATTGCTTCTTGTAAGGGCCTTGTTAGCTCCTCTCTATACTTCACTAGCATGTCGAAATAAGCTTCCTGGGTATAAATAAATAAATAAATACAAAGAAATTCATGCCCACATTCTTAGTTTTTTGAAGCCAAGAGAAATTGATGCTAATATGCTCCGATGATACTCTAAAGAGTTTTAAGTAGTATACACTGTCGATATGATTTTTACGCCATCAAAATTTACATCTTATTTTCAAGATTTCAAATCCCAAACTTATCTTTGGATAATTTGATGGTGTAAAAACTTATGTTAAGGTGTATAAAATTTAAACTCTAAAGAAACTAACCATGAACTGATCAAGTTCTGGGTCCTTGGAAACATCTCTGTCAGTCAACGAAGCTCGTTGCCTTGCCTCGAATTCTTGCCGTACTGCCGATAGCCTTGCCACCACTTCTGGTGGTGCTCCCACCTATAAAAAAGTTTAGTAATTTATATGCACTGATAAATAATTGTGTCGAAAATTTAACATTTTAACTTAGTGTCACATAATTTGTTTTTCTATTTAGATAATTAGGGCCACTTATTATTATGAGTAGTTATTTGCTAGTGGAGTACTACTATTTTTCAAGCGACTTAGAGATTATTTAAATAAACAAGTGTATAGAAGTTAATTGGAGACGAATAATCAATATTTTCCTAGCATGTCAAAAGAAAAGAAAAGATTTTGTTCAATCTGAGTATGTTAATATTTTTACATTTTATTTACTAGGAAAATATTGATTGTTCGGCTCCGTTTAACTTCTATATATTATTATTTATAAAATAATCTCAGGTAAGCTTGAAAGATGGAGTAATAATTACAAATAGCTACTCTCAATATTTTATATTTAGCAAAATTGTCAAGTAAAATGTGCATACCTTTTGACAATCCATGTAAGCATCCAAAAGGTTGGAACACTGAGGATGAGCGATAATTTTGGCTTTTAAAGCTTCAAGTACTTCACCACCAGAAGAATTAGTCTCAGTACTTTCATGATGATTTTGAACGGTTTGATGATGACGAATTATGGAAGGATAGTTGAATGTATGGTGATGATGATGATGAGAAGTGCTTCCACCTTCAGTCTTCACTATCATCGGATCATAACAATCACCACCACTTGTTCTTGCTCCATAGATAGATAAATTTGGGGGTGCAGCAAGAACTGGACTACCTCCATAAAAGAAGTGACCTCTTTGACCTGAGTTCTCCCCTACTTGATTATTATAATTATTCTCCATTAATTAATTACTCTAACAAGATATGGTAAAATAAAGAAAACCCTAAATCAAAGATGTGGTGGCTAAATAGTTGATGAGAACTACACGAAACCCTAAAGAAAGTCTACACAATACTTATTATTCCTCAACTATATGGGGAAAGTTCATTCAAGTAGTACTCTTCCAGATCTCTTCTTTATTTGGTAAAAGAAACAACAATAAAAAAGAAAGTGAATTGGATATTATTTTGCTAGTGCTCTCGTTAAGGAGGTGTAGAGGTGAAGTTGCACTAATTAGAGAAGTTTTTGCATCTCAAAATGGAAAATGAAATCATGATGGCATGGAATATTAGAGGTTTTTGGCTGTGAACAAGAAAAAGAAAGAGGGAAAGGGGATAGATAGTGGTGCTCCTGGTAGCGGCTGCGTGGGTGACAAGACGTTCTTCCTTGAAGAATAAAGAAATGTATATTGGAAAATATATAATCTACCACACTACATGGAAAAGCAAGAAAGACCACTAAATTATTACTCTATATAGTTTTCCTTATTTTATTCTACAAAGAGGAGTTGGTGTAGATTTTTTCACTTTTCACTTTCTTTTTGCCATGTCCCTTCGGGGACATCCGATTAAAAAAAAAAAAAAAAAAAACTTTCTTTTTGCTATCTTTGATAATTCTCATTACTTTCATGGGGGCATTAAAATTTTAAAGCTCTTCCTTTTCAATATTGATTTCTTAAGCATGTTAGAGAATTTAGGGGTCATTTGGTTGCGTGTTAGTAAGGGAATTAGTTTAGTTAATATTATACTATTTATCAACCCATTACTTTTTTCAGATAAAATGCACGCAAGTAAATAATTATTCAGTATATTTATTCATTTAGTGCAAGATAACATAAAAAATAAAATAACTAATTACATAATTAATTCCTATATAACTAAATCCTGCATTATGCACGCATAACTCTAACCAACAACCAAACGGCTCCTTATTGATTTATATTGTTACTAGCCACTACTAAAAATAGAGATTTTTCTTACCAATAGTTAGTGGGAAATTTATGCTATAAAACATGATTTTTCCGTCTCATTCCCACGAAACCAGCTTTCTGCGAAAACGCATGATGGAAAACAGGTTCCCATTGAGAAGTAGGAAAACTTACAAATTTTTCGTGTAAAACACTACTATTTAGGTTTTCTCATCAACATTCAATGGGAATAGCCATTGCACATTTTTTAATGGGAAAATAGCTTCTTATTTTTTGTAGTGAGCTAAGAACTCTTTCTTTTTTGTTTGTCACCAAGTGTTCGATACCTGCATTGGCCCATTTTGGGAACAGCGCTCCCCAATAGAATTTTTTCTATTCACAGGGCTCGACCCCGAGACTATTAATTAAGGGTAGATGGACCCGATCATCTCACCACAATCCATATTTCCTGAGACTTTTAATTAAGAGTGAATGCACCCGAACTTTTAAACAAGGGTGATATTGGTACTAGATAAGTACTCAAGTCATATATAATGGTAAAAAAATAAGTTAACATGTTATTTATTTGCGGATAATTTAATTAAATCTGGTAGAATCATCTAGAGGTGATAAAGAATTAATATCCTGATGTTGGTAGGTCGAAATCCTACCATTTGAATTCACCCTCGAGCTCCAAATATCCAAAAATGATAGAAATACCGACTAAAATTTCTGTCATTGTTCAATACACACCATCCTATTGGTTTCATGTTTAGGTCAATTGCATTGGCATATGCATTCTTTTGCCTTTAGAGACCCATCCAACAAAGATGAAACTAGAAATTAAAACATTAATAGACTCATCTTAGCGATGAATGAGAGACAGTGAAATAACAGATTTGTGATTTCAATCACCAATTCTAGGAAATTAAAGGAGGGGAAGTGGGTGTTTGTTGAGAGATGCATGCAGGTTTCAAAAGCTTGATGTTTGAATACAATATAGGAGTAATTATTCAATGAGCAACTTACATAAATAACTATCTTTTAATGTTTGATTTCAATCAGTAGCTATCTTTTTGCTATTTACAATCCGTAGCTACATTAGGCCTTTTCGATGTATTTCAGTGTATTTGAATACACTGTTCAGTCTGTATTTGAATGTATTTCAACAAAATTTCAAATACACTGTGTACATTCAAACTACATATGAAGCCAAATATATTCATATACAAGACAGGAAGCAAAAATACATGCAGGTACAAGACAAGAAGCCAAATACATATAAGATACAAGACATATGAGTCAAATAGATATGACATACATATGACAAAATACACTCAAATACACTCAGATATGAGATATAAAGGAGAAGAAGCCATGGATTCCGGCTAGACGAAATACAATCAGCTAAATACATTAAACTTATATTTACACTCACAAAATGACGAAAATACACGCAGATTCTGAAATACAAGAAGGAGAAGAAGCCATGAATTATGATCAAATCTTCGGTCAAATATATAAAAAAAAATACACTCAAAAAATGACTAGTGTATTTAAAAAGGAAGAATACAGTCAAAACTGATCGGATCTCCGGCGAAATATCAAGTCACACTGTATTTACATACAGGTCTGCAAAAACTCCGGCGAAATACAAACTACATCGTATTAACACTAAAAAAAATCGGTCGGCTCTCCAGCGAAATATAAAATACATTGTGTATACAACACTGGCGGCACTCATCCTTTCAGATCTGAGTTCAATTTGATCTCAAAAATCATTCACTCCAGCGAAATACACTACATACACACCGTATTTCAGTTTTAAAAAAAAAACTCTGGTGGTACTCTTCCGTTCAGATCTGAGTTCTATTTAATCTCAAAAATCATTCACTCTGGCGAACGGCAGCGTGTATGACAGAAGCAATGGCGACAAGAGGTGGTGGTTGCTTGTGGTTCGCGGAGCTCCGGATGCTTGTCGGAGGAGAGGGAGATGAGAGAGGTGTTGTTGTAGTGGCTCGTCGCCGGAGCTCCGGCAGTGGGGCGGTGGTGGTTGGGTTAGTGAATGGTTCGTCGCCAAAGCTCCGACAATGGGGCGGCGGCGGTTGGGATAGTGAATAGGAATGAGAGAGAAAGTTTTTTAGGGTTTGGAGAAGATGAAAAATCTAAATTGTGTAGTGAGGGAGAATAGAGAGAGGTCTACGTATTTTGGAATAGCAACCAATGGTAATTTACAAAATTAATTTAGCAGCTAAATATAACTAAATCAAAAGTTGGTTATTATGAAATTGGCTTTAGAAGATTGAAGGATCTCAGCGAGGCACCTGCAATGAAAAGATGGTGGAGATTTAGAATCGTCAACTCTCTTTGGGATGATTTTATTAAGATTAAATATTGTTGATTAGCTCATCCAGTCAATAGAAAATGGAGAGCAAGCCTATCTGTTACACCTCTCGTTTTCATCATAATAGAACCTATGGTTTCCTAGTCGGGTATGCCTTTGGAATAGAGACTCGAGCCCGAGTTTGGAGGTAGAATGTGTCTTGCTCCGTGTACAAGGGTACCAGTAGTATTCCTGCTAGTTTGCAGGATTAGAAGTTGAGCGAATCGAATCGACGCGACCTGAGCTGAATCTGGGAAAATCTGCAGACACCAGTCATCGTCGACGGGTCATCCACATGGTCGACGAACCGTCGTTGTGCGGTGTCGACAGAGTTCCGCAGCCTTGCATCTGCAGGCGCAGGTCGACGGAGCAAGTCGATGGACCGTCGACACGTCGACCGGTCGTCGACCCGCTCGTCGAACCACACCGCTGTAGCTTTTTATTTCCAAGTATAAATATGAAACCCACGACTTTATTTCCCATTTTCCTCCATTCCAAGTCAGAGAAAAACCCTAATATTTTCTCTCCCAACGTTTTATACCTTATTAGTGGAGTTTTGGCAAGATCTGAGCCCCGTGAACCCGTGCTTGTCAAGAAGAAGGTTGTTTCTAGTGTTTCTTTAAGGTTGTGAAGCTCAGGAAGTTGGAGTTGAAGTGATTCTTGGAATCTTGGACCCCTCAAGGTATGTAAATGATTTCTACCCTTGTATTTAAGTAATTTATCAAGGATTTTAGTGCTTTTAAAGCAAAGAGAGGGGATTTGTGGAAGTGGTAAGTTGGTGAAGGTTAGATAGTAACTTGGGGCTATTTTAAGAGATGATTGGGAATAGATTTGAGTATATTTCTATATACATATATAAGTGTTGTTATTATTGTTGTGGTTGATGTTGGATTTAATGGGAAGTTGAAGGATTGTTCAGCTTATAGGGGAAATATTGTCGAGCTTATAGGGGAAATATTGTCATAATTCGTTAAGTTCTATATGTATTTAAGGATGATTAGTAAGCGAGGTAAATAGTCTTATTAAGGCCTACGTTATCTTGATCGTAGACTTACGAGCTCAAGGATTTGAAGTTGGACGATTGGATGCAGTTCGAGGTATGTTAAGGCTATCCTTTCTTTCCTTTGGCATAATCCTTTGATATGAGCCAACAAGCGAGTAAGCTAGCTTTCATATTACTCTACTCTTAGAAGCAGTAGAAGTACTTCGGTCCTTGATGTTCATGTACCTCGTTTATGAGTGTTCCTTCTGTTCATGGGTCCAGTCTTATGTAGCCAGTTTATGTATACAGTTTACTTATGTATTACATTCATTATATATTTATGTACATTAACCCATGACCAGAAGGCGTTATATATATGAATATTAGATATATGTGGAGTATAAGAAGAGAGACATGCGTTATACACGCATTACCACCATGATGATGATATAGGGATCGGGTTGCACGTACCGCAGCAATGCATATGATGATGGCCGCAGAGAGGCCGATATGATATGAGAAAGAGACAGGCGTTATATACGCACATATATATATAGGTGTATGACCTTCATTGATAGGAATGAGCATGCATATTATGCGCCCATAGTGGCATTGTCAGTTACACAGATTTATGCAGATACATATAGATACTAGTTCATACAAGTACATGCAGATAGTCATTTCAGCTTATGAGTTCAGATCTTATTCATGATTCTTGTATATATATATTGTTCTTATGCCTTACATATTCAGTACATTATCTGTACTGACTCCCCGTTGCTCGGGGAGCAGCGTTCATGCCCGTAGGTACAAGTAGACAGACAGGTGGTCCAGCTTAGTGGGACTTTTATCCAGCAGTGATCAGTGCACTCCATTTGATCCGGAGTTGCAGTCTATTTTTGGTATGCTAGCCTTTTGAGATGTATATGCATATGGGTATGACAGGGCCCTATCCCGTCCTTTCTACAGCTTTTATCCAGTAGAGGTCTATAGACAGTTGTATGTATTAGTCAGATGATGTAGTCTTGTCGGCTTCTATTCTTTTGTGTACAGTATATGTAGCAGCCCAGCTGGCTTGCACTGTTCTTTCAGCATGTTTATGTATATATACAGATTGTTCAGAGTTCATGATGTCGCCTATTTATGAGATCCGTTTAAGTCATGTATGGGCCCTAGATGTCCAGTAAGATTCAGATATGAGCATAGGGGTGTTTGGTCGCTAGAGGTCAGACACTTGTCACGACTCATCGGTTTGGGTCGTGACACTATCTCATTAATGGCAAAGCATGTTGAAGGTCAAAGACAAAGCGGAGGAGCAAATGTTGTGGAAGATTAACTTAGGCTCTTCTAATCTATGGTGGGACAACTGGATAGGTCTAGATCCATTGCTCAAGTTATAAACCATGATAATATTAATAGAACTCAGATGGTGAATGACCTGATAGTGATGGTGCTTGGAACATAGAGCACATGCATTTCCCTGAATTTCTCTCTGAAACTATTCTTAATATTCCTATTGGGAGTCCTACCAGGGATGATTATTGTGCTTCGATGCCTTGTTCTAGTGACAAGTTCTCTACTTCTTCAGCATGGATGTTTAATTGACAAACTTGTCCAAAAGACCCCGTCTTCCAAAAAAATTGGCACAAATTAATTCCTTTTAAAATGTCTTTTTTAGTTTGGAAAATGTTAAAAAGAAAACTTCCTCTTGATGAAATTATTAGTAGCTTTGGTATTGTTTTTGCTTCCAGGTGTTGTTGTTGTATAGTGGACAAAACAGAGACTATTCAGCAAACATTCTTAGACGGAGATTTGGCCAAAGATGTTTGGAATTTTTTTGGAACTCCACTGGGCATACTATGGGAACCTGGCACAATCAGGACAATTTTTTTGAAATGGTGGACAACCAAGGCAAGAAATGGACTCCGCAGAGAAATACCCAAAGCAGCCCCTATGGTCATATGCTGGGAAATTTGAAAAGCTCGGTACTCAAACAAGTATGGTAACTCTAAAGTGTCTAAGCCCAAACTAAATTACAATGTCTCTTATCATCTCATGTGGATAATCTCAAAGACTAGTTACAACCCACACTGGAAGTGGCGCTGGAATGGACTTAGTTCGCACAAGATCAAGTGCATCCTAGTGAGGTGGATCAAACCCCCATTAGATTGGATAAAAGTCAATACGGATGATAGCCATAATAGTGATGATTTCGATAGGAGCCGGAGGAATTATCAGAGATTATAATGACACACTCATCTCGACATTTGCTAAAAATCTGGGCAAGGGAAGCAGCAATTTAGCGGAAGCATGTGCGGCCAAATTAGGGGCGCAATGGTGTATTTCTCAAGGTTTTCGAAACATAATCATTGATTGTGATTCCTTGGTTATTGTCAATATGCTCAAGGGCAATACGAACAGCACATGGCAACTCCAAGACTCCGTAGATGATATCAAACAGATGCTATCTCAAACAAATCATATTATTCAACGTTATTATAGAGAAGCTAATCAAGTCGCGGACGCGCTAGCCAAGTGGAGCATTGACGAACAAGATGGGCAATTTTTTGAGTCCAAAAACCTTCCTAAAGATGCGATAGGGCCATACACTCTTGACAAGGCAAAACATGGCATCAATTAGTCATTAACAAAGGGAGAACATCTTTGTACAATTATAAATTTTTGGGAATCTAATTTTTGCTTAGAGAGATCATTTCTCACTATAGAGTACCACAAGCAAGCATATGGATCTTGTAAATGCTCTACTCCAGAGGCTATTCTTACCCTCTGTTTCTTGTAGATTCCGTTCTGAAGAAATGAAATGTTCACGCCACCTCAAAGGCGTAATTTTTTTTTAGTTTTTATTCTCCAGCTACACCAAGTAATTTTTCCTTAATTAATTAATTACTTAGTTGAAAATTGGCCTAGGTAGAACTCCTTCCGTCCCTTAATAAGTGTCAGCTTAGCCAGAAATACGCATATTAAGAAACCAATAATGCAATGTGAAGCTTACCAAATTACTCCTATATAATAAAAATAATTATTTTTACCTTTTGATTAGAGCATGCACAAGAAGTAAACCTTTTGACATTGGGAATTCAATAATACCAAGTTACTATGTGGCTTTTTCAATCATCATTTAGATGTTACTTTATTGTCTAAGGGTAGAATTGAAAAAAACTAGTCAATTTATGTCTTGATTTTCTAGGGTGACACTTAATATGGGACAAAAAAATTTGGCTAAGGTGACACTTATTATTAGACTAAGGAAGTAATTATTTGCTGCTTGCAACTTTTGTAGTAAAAAAATATGTATCCTGTGATATATATATATATATATATATATATAGATGAAGAAAAAAAAAGAAAAAAGGGTTTGATCAAGAAAAAATATGTATCCTATATATGATATATTTGGTTTCTAGTTAAAACAAAAATACTCAAAACTCCGAGTTAAGTTAATGGCTAGAAAGGGTTTGATCAGGCAGCAATTAATGGAACGAATAATTCAACGATTAACTGTATAGAAAGAAAGTGAACAGCGTCACATCTTTGCTTTTTTTCTCTTTAATTTATTGTTGCATGAATCTCTTAAAACTCAGGCAAAAAACACACTTCTGGGATGTTAGCAGAGAGCACTGTTAGTGATGGCACAAAATGTGCAGAAGAGCACATGCATTAGCTTAACCTGGACTCACACTTTAGTTATTCAACACCTCCCTTGACTGACAGCTCCAACATTTACTGACCTCTTCTTCCATGTGGCTTTCTTTATTTCTTATCGTGTGTCCGGTATTTATATTGAAGTCCGATTAATTCAAATTTGTTTTTGTGTAAAATTCACTCACTAAAAAAATAGGTTTATACTGATATTTTCCAACCCACAGAGCTTAAACCCAAAATTATTTTCCAGATATATGGCATACAATCGAAGCTAGTGAAGGGACACGATATTAAACTTAAACCAATATTCATCAACGTATTTGCAAAACACGTACGTTTCTCTTTTCTGTTTTGGCTTGTCACGAATAGTTGTGTTCATTTTTTCTAAGACAAAATTAAATTCGTTTCCTGAAGTACTCGGTACTTGATCTCCAATTACCACTACCAGAAACAGAAGTTTTTTTCACCGACAGTTAGTGAGAAATTTGTGCTATAAAACATAATTTTCTCACCTTATTTTCACCGAACCAACTCATTGGGAAAACACACGGTGCCCGAAAACAGTTTCTCATTGAAACGCTCACTGAGAAACTTCCTAATATTTCCGTGTGAAAACATTACTATTTAGGTTTTTCCCACCGATTCAGCGGAAAATAGGCACTGAATATTTTTCAGTGAAAAAATAGTGTAGCAAGAAAATTTGGTTTACCTTTTCATTACATAAAATATTTAATTTACTCTCTTGGTTCAACGTCCTATACATGACAGTCTTCATTACTAAAATTTTGGTGTTAAATATTGAAAAAAAGAGATGGAAGAACGATGAACATATAAGGAATGCAAAAAGTTGGGGAAGAGAGACAAGAATGACATATAAACGCTGGATTGATTAGGTTTCTTTCCTGTTGGCTGTGGCCTGTGGGGTACAAAACTGACTTTTCATGTATATATAGCTCTCCACAAATTAAAGACAGATCTAGGTATATATTTCAAATTTATATACTACTCAGTTGGATATTTGAATTTAAATTTGAAAAAAAAAATGAAAATTACCGTTGTATTTGGACATGAAAGTAAAATTGAAGTTATGTGAGTGATATTTGAAAATTTTCCAACAACTTTTTCTCAAATTTCGAATCTCATATTTCAAGTTTAGTGTTCAAATAATAAGTTAATTTTATAAATAAACAGTTATGTGAAATAATTTTCAAGTATTATTCTAAATTTTGGAAACAAAATCTATGGTCAAACAGGGCATACATTTTTACACCAATGGGCTAAAATGATTTATGACAACGTTTAACTTTCTATAAAGCTTAATTTGATAATAAAACTTACAATCGGTCCGCTTTAGTAAGTAAAGTGCATTATTAGTGTAAAAATCAGTCACATTGTTTTTTAATCATTTTTTGGGAGAGACAGAATTGAACTGAGACTTATAATATTGGATATAGGCATGTCCATTATTATGAATGAATATATGAAGACGTGGAATTTGAACAGAAAGATAGATATACAGATGAATGAATGACTAAACAGAGAACAAAAACTGACGACGAGTAACTGAGGATTTTGTATCTTTTGGGGACTGTATGTATGTATACACTCTATAGTTCTGACTTGGATTCGCCCGTAATTCTCGCGCTACAAACCAGAAAGGGACCTCTTTTCGACTAACTTTTTTGGCCCCCTCAAACAGTTCCTTACCTCATCCCCAACTCAACCACTTTAATTAAGGTCATTTGCGTTGTGGCCCCTATTTTGTGCTGGTCTTTAATTTTTGTCTCTCAAGCCAAATAATTTTTTAAAAAATAACATCAAATATCCCTAAAATATAAAATATTTACCCGCCGCATGTTCCTCTTAAAGTAATTTCGCTTCTACCCCAGTCAGCCAGAAATATTTACCTGACATATCCCCTCACCTAAAACCCCTTCTTCATGATATCATCGCAGTATATTTATATATCATGATGGTACTATGGAGGATCAAGAGATTGACTAAAACAGTCCTCCATAATACCATCTCAATATATTTATACACCACGATGGTACCATGGTCCTGAGGAGTGTCTCGTTGAAGGACTGAAACAGTCCTCCATGATACTATCACAATATATGTATATTAGACGATGGCATCATAGAGGTTCTTTTCGAGAAAAATGTGTCTTTCTTAATAAATGAACATGATCATCTATAATACGATTTTAATATATTTATATACCATGATGTTATCATATATAACTAAAGAGAAGGAATGAAGCAGTCTTTCATGATACCATCTCAGTATATTTATATACCATTTTGCTATCATATTTGGGGGCATCTTGTAAATAGTTTTGATTTTTTCTGGGGTAAGAAAGTAATGGGGGTATGGGCTGGTAATTATTTTGGTTTTAGAAGGCACCTGTGTTCTTTCCCCTAATTTTTTCGCGGAGCATACATTCATATTTTTGTATCATAATATCTCACAAATTATGTCCGTCGCCCATAAAATATTTATGATTCAATTTGCACGAATGTCCTTATTTGGGGGTGGCCTTTAATTTTTACCACTCAAATTACTAGTCTTTAATTTTTGTCTTTCGCCTAAAATACCTTGAGGTTTTGAGTTCGAACCCAGCTCAGTCAAAAAAAAAATCGCTAGGCAGAGTTTCGTTGCAAAATCAGGCCTATTTGGGCAAAAGTTAGGCCTTAAAAAGGCCTAACTTCTGTAGAATTCCACCGAGTAAAAAAAAATGTCTTAAGGCAAACCTCTGCCTTAAGGCCAAAAAAAAAAAGTGCGAAGCCTTGCCTTGCGATTTTTTTTTTAACTGAGCGGGTATTCGAACCCAGAACCTCGAAATATTTTTGGCCACTTTTAAACGAAGGACAAAAATTAAAAACCAGCGCCTTTGAAGGGTAATCCGTGAAAAAAATGACCTCGTAGACCCAAAAAACTTTAAAAACAGCTCATTTGAAGGGCAAACTGCGAACTTTCTTCCTTTAACTATCATTCTCTCTTCTCACTCTTTTTTCCTCATCTTTACTTCACCAAAAAAAAAATATGTTTTAGAAGTGGTAAAATGTAACACCTCGTACCTCCTAACTAAGTTACGTTCATGATTCGAGACTTAGAAACCAAGATGGAATTGGTTGCATTAAAATTTACCTTGGAATGGTAAAAATATACCTTACGTCAAATTGTACGGGCCGTACTTTTTGGACGTACCTCTCATGAGAGAAAACAGAACCACTGAAATTTGGCATTCCAGGGCCTAAATGTACAGGCCGTACATTATTGTACGGGCCATACTTCTTGGATGTACAATTTATACGGGACGTACTTTAAAATACGGGTCATACTTTTCATCACCTGTGGGAACATCATTGTTCTTCCCCACGTCACGTTCTTCCATGAATATACGAAAGTTTACCAAAACTAGGGTTCTAAACATGTTCGTGATAACCCTAAGTACATGTACCATGATATACCATGTTTGTATGATTAATTCGTTACTGTGTTCTTAATATTCCATTCTGGTTATTGAGAATCTATTCGTAATTCATGAAAACCCATGTTTTGCATTCCATGGGTTCTTAAATGCAAGATATGAACTTTTATGTATATTTCATGAAATTCTACATGCTTCCATATTTTCATACAAGTTATCCTATATATCTATCTTCATGTTATAATACAATCACGAATCATGTTTATATAATTCATGGGCTACTAAGCCAATTATATCTATGTTCATGTTTTGGGAGTTGCACAGATTACCGAGAAGGTTTAATACCTAAAACTACGTATACCAGCGTTGGATAAGGATTTCTCCGCCCAATTAGGACGATTCCTTCATGTTTACCCATTGCGGGTTATTGGATCCATTCATGTCTTGTATCCCCGGTAATGTACAAGATGGCTTAACTGATCGGGCAGAGATCAAACGCCATGTGCTTACGCGGTGGTTCAGTTATACTAATGCTCTCCCGCATATATCTTTACAGACTTAAAATATCTTATTCGTGTTATACATATTCATGTCAGATTATATTCATGTTCATGTTCAGCTTACAGATACAATTTTAGTTTCAGCTATGTTATTTCATGTGCCATGCTTATTTCAATCAGTTGCTTTACATACCATTACAATTTGAATGTACTGACGTCCCCTTTTATTTGCCTGGGGGCCTACATTTCATGATGTAGATTTACAGGACGACGGATCAGCTTGTTAGGACTTTACACGTACCAGCTATTGGTAAGCCCCATCTCATTGCGGGTTTTATCTTTATTTATTTATTTATTATCAGTTATGCAGTAAAATTATGCCGGGAGTCTTGTCCCGATAAACAATTTAGCAGTCAGACTCATGTCAGAGGTTTCATAGACTAGACTAGTTCGGTTATGTCATATCAGATATTGAGAGTCGTATAACCAGTATTGGGTTAGCATTTATCATTTAATTTCAGACTTATGATTACTTAACCTATGCTTCATTCTCACCATGCATGTCATATTATATTCCTCATCAATACATGTCCCACGTTGATTCACCAAGCCATGTTGTTCGCTCGGTCACATGCAGTAAGACATCAAGTGCCGTGTTACTCCCAGGCCATGATTCGGGGCGTGACATAAAATTAATTAAACATGCCCTTCCAACCCCTTAAAGTTGGAATGGGTTAATTACCAAACTTGGAGTTAATATTTATAGCTATACGATCATATTCATTTATTATACACTAGTTATATGTATATTATATATTTGTCGTCCATTGTTTGGGCAGACAACTATATATTAAAGTTAATTTCCTTTTATTTATTGACTCAGACTATTTTGGTGCATCCATTTCAGTTCATCTACCAATTGAGATGATTTGGGCTATATAGATAGCCCAAATCGATCCATTAGAAACATTGTCAAAATACTTTTCCAAAGACTCTTTTTTATGTTATGTATAGCCATGCTAAATAAAATATTCGATAATGGTACAAAATTATAAATAAAATAAAAAAGAAATTAAAATTTGATAAGAGTTGGACATGTTTTGTTATGATTAGGGAGCGTATCCGGTGAATGATCTATAGGTTCATCTGGACTCATAGGTTTTTGTTTAGGCTATGTATATGTGTTAGAAAATCTACTAAATATATGTCCAAATACTAATAGATTTTTTCCCAATAATTTGATGGACTGGTTTACGAAATGAACCCATAAAGTTTAAATCCTAGATCTCCTCTGGTTATGATTCGTTATTTAGCCAATCTTGATCTAACCAATCTCAACCCAAATAATCTTTGGACGGGTTAATGATCCATCCAATATTGATATAGTCTTTTTTGATCCGGTCAATATTAATCTAACTCATCCGCTTGACACCATAGATATTGTAAGGTTTAAATGCATGCATTTGGATTAGAGCTTGATTTTTTTCCTAAAAGAGCAGCAATCAGCCAACTAAATAAACGTAACTCCAATCATTATCACGTCTAATTTTGAAGTCAAGTAAAGTTTGTCTCGTACATGTTGATTAGTGAACATTTTCAATGGAAGATTACTATTATTAATTAATCCCTCTCAGCAATAGTTCAATTAACTTTCCATTATTGGGGAACATTATTTACTGTTTGACTAACCCTATGATGTTAAAGATTAGAAAATTAGCTAGCATAGATTTAATATATTTGTGTGATAATGATAGGTCCATGTAACATTAATCAAATAAAAACAAGCAGAATCCAAGGAGATAATTTGTGCTTAATTCGTACATTATATGATTCATGCATCTGTACTATAAGCAACGTGGATTAGTGCGGTTCACTTAATTATACTTTTGTAAGCAAACTGGATGGGTTTCACTTATCATCATATTATTCCTTTTCCACTGTTGCGTCAGCTTTATTTGATTCCACATACTACCTTGTAATTAGAGTTTCTCAACCATTTACTTAGACATAATTAACTGATTAGAAGTATAATTCTTATAATTAGCTAATTAGAAGTATAATTCTTTGTACGATACGATGTTGTTCCAAACTCGATCTAAGACGAGAAAATTATTACTCTCTTCCTTCCTTTTTATATGTTTTTATCCTTTTGAATACCTTAAGAAAGTTACTTTAGAACATTAATTAAGAATGCCATATACTGACAATATTAAACTTTATCTCTTTTTAAATTTAATAATAGAAAATTATAAAGAATTTTTAAAAGTTTGTTCACTCATTTATTATATAGGGTTACCCTATATAGTCGATATGTTTCATTTGGTTTCAACTATTAAAATAATAGTTACATTTATTAATTGTTAAAAGGTAATTGGGTCAAAATTCTGTATAAACTTTTGAATAATTTGAACTTAATTAGAAAAAATTTCCCCCAAGGACATTGTTGGTAATAATAATAATAATAATAATAATAATAATAATAATAATAATAATAATAATAACAGCAATTATACTCCAATAATAATAATATAATAGTAGTAGTAGTGGTAGTAGTAGTAGAATTACTTTATGTGTCTAAATAACACTTTTTCCGCTTTGGGACGTTCCAAATTGCGATGTCTTCTCTGTAAACTAAGGTTTCAAATTTATTTTTATAGTTTTTATATTAATATTAATACTAGTATAGTGCATAAATTCAATTAACATCTTAAACTATGAATTAAATGTGTCATATAAAATGGATGAACGAAGTTTATTACTCTGACTAGTGAATTGGTTCGTGTTTCGTGTGATTATAAAAATCTTAAAATAACTTCTTAAAGGCCGAATATTAAAAACGTCTAAATCTTTTTTAGTCCTCAAATTCAAATTGATTAGATTTAAGTTCCAAGCTATTTTATTATTGTTACTTACTTTTATTTCTTTCTTTAATTTTTTACCAGGCGCGGATTCTTAATCATTCAGAAATACTTGAATTTTATATAATAATCATGAAAGAAAGCGATAAACTTCAAAAGAATTAATCTCTTTAATGTTGATATGTTTTATAACATTTAAACATAGTTTTCATTTACTTATATTAAGTGTTTATCTAACTGCTGTTCTCTACCTTTTAAGAGTTACATTATAAATCTTTATTTTTGAAAGATCTTAAAAAAATGCATCAATGGCAACCTCTACTACAAAACTAATAAGAAAAGGGAAAAAACTTGCGAACGGATTTTTTTTGTCCATTTCTGCCTTATTTTTTTCTTGTTATTCCTTTTCATTTTTTTTCCTTCTCTTTCTTTCTTGCTTCCATCCAATTTATTTTATGAAAGAATATCTACCCTTTCTTCTTTTGTCTCTCCGGAACATCACACTCTTTATAGCAACTACTTCACTCTAAAGCTACTCTTTTTTTGTCCTCAAAATCATGAAACCAATACTAAAATATCGTATACTGCTAATTTCTTTTAAAAAAAATCCTAGGAATTCAACACAGGACATAGATAATATGGGAAGAGATTCAAAATACAACGAAACTTTTAAATTTCGATTTCATTGAGTATTCTTTTATGAAAAATTGAGATATTTAGCATTCACTAATTCCTTTTCATTGAAATTATATTAAATTATTTGGTAAAATTTATTCTAAAATAACATCTTCACTTACTATTGTTGATATATTTTGTAATTTTAGCAGCTAATAGCTAAGCAACACAAGCATGATTATATTATCTATAAAACTACAAGATAGAGGAATTAGAAGATAAATTATATATTTTTTTTTTAAATCCACAATTGACACTCAAAACTCTAGTACTTGGGAAAACCTACTTTCGATTAAAAAAGGTCATTTACATTGGAGATCAAAGTAGGCAGAAGAAGAGAATAACATAGATAGAAAATCATATTAATCCGTCAACAACAACAACATATCATCACCTTATCAAACAAAGTAGGTAAAATTGCACCCACATGCCACATATAGTCCCATTAGTCACTTATTTTCGGTTTGCAATAAATTACAATCATGTATCAAAAGCAACAATATAATATTATTAAAAATTTATAAAAGTAAAAAACAAAACAGAAACAATATATTGAATGGAACTAATCACCCGGTGTCTAGTGAAATGACAAATACGACTGGTTACACGTACGGTGGATAAATAATTTTACTTTTGGGTGCTATGTCTGTAACTATTGTGATAGATAATGAATGTCTTAAAAATAGGTAATAATGTTAGGTAACCAGAGGTTTAAAACTGAAATTTTAAAGGGCTCATTTATGGGTTATTTAAGAGCAATAATTATCTTGAATTGGATGGATGAATCGTGTGTGCAACGTGAGAGAGTTACAGAAATAAATTTTTAGTCTTGTAACATGGCACATTTAAGATA
The DNA here is from genome assembly GCF_019175385.1 of Lycium barbarum. Lineage (NCBI taxonomy): Eukaryota > Viridiplantae > Streptophyta > Magnoliopsida > Solanales > Solanaceae > Lycium > Lycium barbarum. Next base: position 142,503,122 of record NC_083338.1, on the reverse strand, counting down.
ATTAAGAGAGTTAAGGAGTGGCTTGAGTTTTTTTTTTTATTATTATTATTATTATTTATTTATTACATAGCACATAAATGAGGAAAAAATAGAGAAAAGACCCAAAAAAGGAGAAAAAAGATAAATGTGATTCTGGGCCATAAAAAGGTGTTGCATCACCTTATGTATGCCTAACTTTATATTATATATAGATTTTCTTGACTCTTATTAAAGGTACGTGAAATGAATTTCTTTTTCAAGGAAAATGTTATCTCAAAAGCATATGAAATTACACGAACAATCTTTTTTATGGTGTTCTTTACCCGAGCAGAGTAATTCAAATTCCCGCCAAGAAATCCCATTATGAAGAATAAAGTGCTTTCTGTCAAAGAAAACTTCATTTCTCAAATTTGAAACCATCATTCTACCACAATCTTTTGGGGATAAATCAAAAGCCATACCACATGAAGGACCAAAAGAATGTTCTGTACGATCCTACTTTTGTTATCTCCATCAGTACATTATGATTTAATCAGAACCAAATGATTTCAATTACTTCAAAAACAATGACCATGTGGAATTTGTCATAATATGATATACTCCTATGAACAATACAAAACAGAGGGTATATATTAGAAAGAGACATTGAATTTGCTTCTGATTCAACATTCTCCGGTGCAAAGTAGTTTAAAATCGTGTTCAGACTTGAAACATTTTGGAACGATATCTTTTTGTAAACTATCCAAGCCAAATAAGCCAGTACTACGTTAAACATTTATTTGAGGTGTAAATAAGTCTGTCAAGTGGTGCCGGGCCATTTAAACGTGAGTCACACCGGGGCCGGTTCCAGGCAGGGCCATAGTTAAGGGATCGGGCTTGGAGAGGGAAAAGAGTGTGTGACCCAGCCCCTACCAGGATAGGGGCACACCGCAGGCTAGTCGGGCTCGGCCGGGGTTTTTTTAAAAATTCTAATACTAAAATAGACATTTACATTTATTAATAATAATAAAATTAACATTCGTATCTAATGATAAATTGCTAAACTAAAAAAAATAGTCGTTATCTAATTCAAAAAGCTAGCCGTTGTAAATTTAAAAAACTAGTCATTGCCAATTTTATTTGAACACCTAAATTTATGAATAAACTACACTTTCACCATATTTCCAAACTATAATACCCCTCCATTCTTATTTATTTTCACACAATTCTCTCTTTATCTAAATTTGTTATTCAACTAGTGTACATTTCTACTTTCAACTTCCATGGATAATCCTCCACCTCCACCTTCTCCTCGATTTCGAAGATCAACTTCAAGTGCGGTATGGATGCATTTTGAACGAGTAGATGGGAAACATTTTAAATGTCAACATTGTGGTGACATATATCTCCATAAGTCAGGAGCGTCGGGTATTAGGGGGGTACTGGTGTGTTGCGTAGACACTTGGTGAAAAGACACGAAGTTGAACTTTGAAGTTTATCTCTTCTTTAAATTTGTCTTGAACTTTGAAGTTTATCTCTTCTTTAAATTTGTCTTGAACTTTGAAGTTTATCTCTTCTTTAAATTTGTCTTGAACTTTGAAGTTTATCTCTTCTTTAAATTTGTCCATCGATGTTAGCCGTTTAATTTGTATGTTTTGAACTTTCGATTTGCAATATTTAGCCGTTCAAGTTTGTATGTTTTGAATTTGCGATGTTATCGATTTAAATTTTAAGTTTTATTTTAAATTATTTATGTAGCTGTTGATATGTCCATTTAACTGGACACAGAGTTTAAGAAATATGAGAAGACTTCTAAACTTGTGATGTTAAATGAGTCACATATTTATTGTGTGGCTATAAATCATTGCATAAAGGCAAATTGTTTCCAAATATAGAAAGAGGCCATTCTTTTTGGCACAGACTAATAAGGAAATAAGTTCACGTAAATTGAAACGGAGGGAGTATTATATTTGGTATAATCTACGTATCCGCAGTATATATGACATGCTAATGGAATATTTACTTTTATATTAAACTATCACAATCTAATATATACTGAAAATATATTAAAGGTACATTTGTTGAGAAAAAAAGATTGTCTAGCTTTAAAATACAATTTTAAAGAAAATTAAAGTGCATCGTAAAAAGAGACTCCTAATTTATTGGGATACAATATTTTTAAAATATTTATTATTAGTAATAAATGTTGTACTTTCTTAAATATGTTAAAAATCTTATAAAACTTGCTATTCTTGAAGAACTGTAAAAATTGTGCCATTTACGTACATGATTTTCTAAAACTGGCGCATCAAGTAAATGTTTTTTTTTAATTAGATGTGCGCTGGGCCGGGCCGGGCCCGAGCTCCTGTGGGTCATCACCCGGGCTCACTGATGGGCAGGGCTGTCCACCTTATCCGGCCTAACCGCCTAATAAATCCCACCTAGCCCAACCCCTTACCCTTCTTAGCCAGGTCCGTGCCGGGCTGGTGGTGCGCAGGGTTTACCGAGCCGGGTCCAAGCCAGGTCGGCCCACTTGACAGCATAATCATTGTAATATTGCCAGTCAGGATAAATAATTAAAGTTCTATTGAGTGAAAATTTATATGTTAGATAAAAAGACATAAAATAAAGATTAATTTAATAGCATTATCTTCATACATTTAAAAAAAAAAAATGAGATTTCACTATTGTGTGTGTGTGTTTTTATACAAATCGTACAGTTTCACATTTTTGAGCTATTCTACGTTACGTTACATGCTTTGGATACCTAGTAGGCATTTGGACATGCGATTTGAAGCCATGGTTTGAAATCAGCGTTTGGACATGCATTTCATCTCATGGTTTCAAACTATGGTTTGAAATTCCAAATCATCCAAAATGGCATGATTTGATGTTTCAACCCATGGTTTCACAAAAATTTAATATAAAACTTAATCAATAAGTTTATATTATATAGAATAAAAAGACCCATAAGTTAGTAGATATTATTAACAATTACTCTCACCAACCATTTACCAACCTTTATTTATGTCTACCATGTTGGAGGATTATATTAAAAAGTAGTTACATTACTATTCAAGTTTTTTTTTTTTTTTATTGAACTAAAGTTTGATCAATTGATGTTGTATTTTTTATAAAGGTCTTCTAGTAGCGTATTAATTTTGTTATGAACTATGACTTGCTCATTTGGTAAAATTGTATAAGAATTGAGAATATTTTGATAGTTTTCACAATTTGTGGGGTTTTATGTCTATAAAAAATAAAAAAACTTAATAAATTCAAATTGCATATCCAAACATGATTTTAAATCATGATTTCATCTCATAATTTCAAATCATGTCCAAACGGCTCCTTAGCATATCCTACGTGAGCTATGTCCGTGAGAATCAATTGATGCATGGAAGGTGGCGGATGATGTAATATCACAAAGTCTCGATTTTGCTTTCTTCTCAACTTTGCGAACTGATCTGCACAACTGTTATATTTTGTCTCACAGTGTGAAATATATAAAAACAGATTAAAAATAAAAATATTAAATTGATACTAAGGAGTATCACTCAAGAAAAGTTTGGATGGTTGTCCCTTTTTCTCATAAAAGTTTGAAAAGTTTTTATGAGTAGGCTAGTTTACTCTATAATTTCTGAGGCAGAGGGTCATTCTATCAAACAAATCTATAATAAACGTCTCTTTCCATCTCATAATCCACCATGAAGTTACTGCTACTTTCCAAATGACAATAATTTAAGACTTGAAAAAAATACTCTTATTTGTAATTTACCCATAATTAATAGGTTTACGTTGACTCAATCATGTTAAAAGTTTCTTAATCTTTTAATTACCTTAAAAAAGATACATAATCTTCGCTTTTAGGCAACGTAGGCTGTCTAAACGAAATGTATCTGCAAGCGAATCGATGACAAAGGCATTCAACGAAGGACAAGGTGACCTTTTTCTCCTCGATTTGCAACCTGTATGGAATATTAAAATCCATTTACACTTTAATTAAGTAAATATTACGAAACCAATCATGATATCTAGCTACCACTTCTTTATTATTCTATTTTTTTATTGTATAACAGTCTGTCTAATCAATGTCATCTCCATACAAATTAAAATTAATATTTGGCTGACAAGAAGTACTTATTTTTTGAAATTAATAATAGAAACGCTTTCGCAGTGCAACACATAGGAATTGCTTTTTTATGATAAAGGAATAAGCAATACAATTAGTAAATTAAGGTTTATTTAATTCAATGAGTACAAAGGAAACCACCTGATGACTTTTCCCTTAATCCTCGTTGCCTTGTTTCCTTTATAAGAAGCTATCAAGAACTAAACCTGTTCTGCCAGCTCGATTATAGATTATAAATTGATATCTACTTTTAACTTGAGAGTCAGGTACTGATCAGCCACAAAGCCAAGGAAAAAAAAACATTTGATTAGATAAACGTTGACAATAATATAAGTTGTGGCCCAGCTATAATATTAAGTACGATTTCATATGAATTCAATAATTTTTATTTAGACATATATTTATATTCAGGAACTCGTTAAACTTCAAATCTTGTCTTCGCCTCTAAATATAAAAATACTACTTGCATCTTATGGTATATGGTATTAACATGTCATGCTGATATTCCTATAAGAAAAGTACCATTAGAGATCAAATGTAAAAGTTACAATTAAGCATTTACTCCACCTGCTTCAATTAATGTAACATATTTAAATTAGTATGGAATTTTATACAAAAAGAAGTGTGGAGTTTTATACAAAAATAAGTCGTTTCGAATAAATGATCTTAACTGAAAAGAAAGAAAAAAAAAAGAATAAATGATCTTAAAATGTTATAGTATTGGTGTGACAATCAGACTTTTAAAACTTATGACTTAAATATGCCATAAAATATGTGTAGTTATAAACATTTCTCATTAAGGATAAATGAAAAATGTAAAGTCACATGTTTTCAAATTTTAAAACATATTACTCCATTGGTCTTAATTTACGTGGCATTGTTTGACTTGTCACAAATTAAAGTTTAGGAGAGAACAGAAGACTTTTGAAATTTATGGTCTAAAATAAATCTTATACATTTATGTGGCTATAAATCATTTCATTAAGGTTAATAAGAAGTTTAAAGTTAAGTTATTCTAATCATAAAAAAGTTGACATTCTTTTCGGAATAAATTAAAGAAGGAATGGGTTCCACAAAATTAGGACAAAGGGAGTATTTCATAAATTTGAATCAAAGAAACTATACTACTCCTCCGTTCACTTTTACTTGTTTATTATCTAAAGATAAACTTTCACTTTTACTTGTATGCACCAATTAATATGAGCACTTATAATAAAGTATACAATCCATTTATTAATTCTTAAAGGACGTGCAAAATCAAAGTGAACAACTAAAGGTTGACGGAGAGAGTATTAGAGCCTGTTTGGCCTAACAGTTTTGAGGTCAAAAACGCTTTTTATTTTTTATTTTTAGAAAAAGCATTTTTTTTTTTTTTGGATATTTGAGGTGTTTGACCAATTAGTAAAATTGCTTTTAAGTAGAAGCAGAAGCAGAAGCAGTTTTTCTGCGGTTGGAGAGAAGCAGAAGCAAAAATTTATTTTTTTCAAGACAAAAATATCCCTACCATAAATACATATTTACCAAGTATATCCCTTATTAATCTATTAATTTCTACTTAATAATTCTTTGTGTTGAATTTTAATTTGTGAAATGATTTTGAATTTTGTTTTGGTTGTAGTTTTTTAGTATATTTAAATCATCGGGTTGATATTATATCGATATTTAATATTTATTTTTTATTTGTCTATATATTATATTAATTGAAAATTTTAATATGTACTGTTAAATTTTAATAAAATAAAAGTAAAAACTTAATTGAAGTCTTCTATCGTATAGTATTATTTAAAATAATTTCTTTCTGTAAAACAATCTTGATAATAAACGTTCATTTATATTTGTCATTTTTTATAATTTAACACTTAAAAATACTTTTTTAAGAAGATTAACTAAACACAATATACTTATTAAAAATAGTCAAAAGCATATTTATAAATAAATTAACCAAACACAAATTCTTTCTTATAAAAAATATTCTTTCGGAAAATACTTTAAAAGAACACTTTTCAAAATAAGTTGCCGTAGACCAAACAGGAGATTAATCTTAATCAAAGTGACTAAAACAAAAGACAGCAAAAATAAAGGAGACACGTCTTCTCAGATTCAGAGAAATGGGTCCTCATCTGGATGAGGGCGCGCGTAAACAGCGCGGGAGCTGTTTCCCCATGCCTGCCTCTGTACTTACCTGAATCCCTTCAGACATCATTAATTCCCCCACCCCCACCCCCACCCCCACCCCCAACCCCTCACCACCTACCCTTGCTACTTAAGTCAAAAAGATAAAACAAAAATGCTTTTGCTTCTTTGGGTCCCATAATAAGTATTATTTTAAGCAATCAAGATATAATTTGACTAATTTTCTCTAACTCTATTCTTATATAAAAATTGATACTTTAAAACAACATCTAATTAATGATTGTAAAAGTTTCATAATCTTGATATTGTTAGATTCCTAATGTCAAAAGGATTAATATTTGTGCACGCAAAAAATAATTTATTTTTATTATATAGAAGTAATTTAGTAAACTTCACATTACATTATTGATTTCTTAATATCCGTATTTTTGGTTACGATGAGACTTATTATGAAACGGAGGAAGTAATACACTCTTTTTCTTGAAAAAATAAAATATTTAGTTTAATCCTTTTGCTATTTTTCAAAATAATTATGTACTTAATTTGTACATTTGGCCTAGATCACAAATAATTTTATGGAAAGGAATTCCATCAACCACTTAGGGCGTGTTAATTCGGCATGTCTAATTTTTTTATATTAGGTTGGTTAAAATTTTTGAAAACATGTTTTCTAGAAAAATAAGTTTCTTAAAAATTAGGAACTTGTCTAAGATTATATACGAATTCTTTTATGATAATATTTTTTACTAACGTTCCAAACCCAAAAGATTAATAAGAAATCAATTTATTTTTCTGAAAAATATTTTTCATGAAAAACATTTACCGAACATACCCCTTAATCTCATTTTGAAGTTGTTTCTTTCTAAGCGAGAAAATTGGCATAAAAGTCATAACAGTGAGTTGTTCAAGTGAAGGTATTCACTACCTCCGACTTTAAGGCTTGAGTTTGAGTCACTAAAAAAGCAAAAAGGAGGTGTGAGTTTGAGTCACCGGGAAATACTTTGTGTCACACAATTTATAAGACTTAAGCTCACATCCAACGATTTAAATCACAATCGGGGAAACAAGAAAGAGGGGTTCACGAGATGACAGTGTTCCTTTTTCTTTAACTAATTCTTACCTCGTTTTGTCCACATTACACCCCATTTTATTCTAATTTCACTTCTTATTTGATCGACTTAAAATTTGAAAGCGACCGAGGACATAGATATACACTTCACCTGGATTTCTTCAAATCAATTAAGTGGTCCCAGGATAATTACTTCATTGATAAGTATTAAGTACTAATATCTCCCAGCTTTCCTAAAAAATCCTAGTTTTGCATTTGACAATATTAGCGTGTTTCTATTATTGAGTAATTAAGTACAAATCCGAGAATAATTGTCCCTACTTTTAGTTTACCACTTTCATAAAATTTCTTTAATAAAGTGGAAAAATACGCGGCATGGTAAATATTTAGATTGTTACTTACGAAACTTAGTTATAATTTTGAATATTACGAAACGTAGCTATCAACGCCGGTACAGTATCTGCTAATACATCTCTTTCTCGCGATTTCAGCTGATACAAATGAGTTGATACCCAAAAATTTTTCGCTGAAACAGATGATACCCGCATGATATTCTTTGGTCTGATACAACAATTATATCTACGTTTCTTTGTAGCTTTGTTTCGAAATCACGATCTAAATTATACTAGCTATTTATGATTTTTTTGTAAAAAGAAGACTTGAAATTTCACAAGGGAAAGATAGACTAACCCATGTGAAGTGGGGCCTGAGGAAGCAATTACATGAAACAGAGAAAGATACTGTTGTTTGGGTGTTGATGGACCAACAATAGTTTAATCATACATACCTCCTACTCCTAGTAAGGGGAAGCAGATGGTGGGAGTCTATCACTCAATGTGACTTGTGGGCCTAATGCTTACTTTTAGACTTGGGCCATGGGCCCCTTCTTGTAATATTAGGTTTATTTTAAGTCACAAATGATTGTTGGTCACTATATCATGTGCAAGGGAGGAGTTAGGAACATATTCATATAATTCTACGTTAAAATTCATTCTAAGTCAAAATGTATCACATGACATATGATGCAAGAAATATTTCATTGTTTCTATAATAATAGCTGTAAACTTCGTAGTCTTAAATGCTCCTGATATGAGAGTTTGAGGAAAAACTTCTTATTATGTAGTAGATTCAGACAAACGTAACGAGTTTGACAGTAAATAATATGTATAGCTCAGACGTAAATATGTAAAAGGAGTCACTCTCTTTGTGAATTTAAGTGTATTATTTTTCTTTTCAGTATATTTCAAAAGGAACATTTTTTTATTTCTTTCTATATTTGGTAACTCTAGATTTGATTGTGATATTCTACATAATTTGTTTAAGACGACAAGATTTAAAGGACATTATGATATGACACACATTTTTATCTTAAGACCATAACATTAGAAAATCTTTTATTATTTTAAACTCTATGCACGGTCAAATTGAATTGGAGTAGTAGTATATAGAGTACAAAGATCCAAATTCAATGGTTCAGATGGAACTGCCACTACTTATCACAAGTGTAAATATTTAAAGGAACAATGTGTCTACTTGTTATTGATGCAAATAACGAGTTGGATTTCAATTGATGTTGAAATCAGCTAAATGATTAATTCATTTTAGAATTCATTTTAGATCTTTGCAGTATCCTTAAGTATCCCTAATATTATATGGACTAGGGGATAAATAGGCAGTCTATATTGGGACTTACATGCACCATTCTTATTTAATCACAGTTACTCTAAATTGACTTTGATTAGATAGTGGTAGTACCCCCAACCCTACAACTCTACCCCCTATTCTGTACGATTTCCTTGGGTCATTTATTCTTTTACACAATCTTTTAACTGTTCACCTCCAAGTGTCTTGTCTTGTTTTCTACAGAACCTCATTTAAAAAATGTGTCAGGAGCACCCCTCAGCAAGGTCTTTTGAGTATTGGGCTATCCAAATATGGCAAAAGATCCCCAAAATATGACAAATAATCACTATTTGAAGTGCTAATTAAGTTTTAGCAAACGTTTTAAAACTATTCAAAGTTTACCTGCTTTGTAATGCAGAGGTAAAATTTGAGCAAAAATAGTCCAAACAGGAAAGAAACTAGAGAAGTATATAAAAGTTTCAAAACCTTTACATGTGAACGCCAACACAATAAGAAACCTGACTGAACATCAAAATCAACCAGAAAGTGATCAGGCTGTGTCATTTTTACTGAAACCTGTAAGTTTCATGCACCTTGGGCTAGCATGAAACAGTTTATTAAATTGGGCTCATCCAGCATACTTCTATATAGGGCCCAAATTTGCGATTACGTCCCAGGAACTTTAGGGTAATTTGCACGATTGTCCTTCAAAGTCACTAGTCTTTAATTTTTGTCCTTTAAATTTCTGGTCTTTAATTTTAGCCCTTCGCTTAAAAAGGTGACCGAAAATACCTCGAGGTTCTAGGTTCGAACTCCTGTTCAGTCAAAATAAATAAATTCGCCAGGCCTAAGTTCATATGAAACTATGCCTATTCTCTATGTAGTTACATAGAAACTATGCCGGACACGGCAAAGGTTTCTATGAAACTACATAGAACCTATGCCTATAAGCATAGTTACGAAATTAAGGCAAAACTTCATTTCCACGAACCTTTGCCAGATAAGGCATAGGTTCTATGTAACTTTGCCCGAATAGGCATAGGTTCACAGAAACCTATGCCTTGCGACATTATCACTATTTTTTACTCTGGGGATTGAACCCAGAATCTCCGGTGTGAAAAGGGTACTTTAGCCCATAAATTTTCATTAAAAGAGAAATAGGGCCAAAAATTAAAGACCAGCGACTTGAGGGGAAAAAATTAAAGATCAATCCGTATGAAGGGCAATCCATGCAATTTTTTGGAAACTTTAAGCACATACACCTCAATAGTTCACATTTTGACGCATTTCTTTGTAATGAACTCAAAACCCAATATAACTGTAATCAGATTCTCCACTGTATTAATAAGACTAATGAACAATTACAATTCCAGGAAGAAAATGCAACAACTTTAATGATCATCTGAGCAGGATCCATCACCAGGATATAGCTGTCACTTAAAGGCTCATGACCACCAAGAGAATCACTAGCCATTGGAGGCATTATCTGCGGTGAGCCTGTTTGAACACTCATTGTACAGCTTCCAAATGGGAACCAGCCATTTGTTCCATCATTCATACTAGCATTTGTGATAATATTAACGCCAAAACCAGCATCCTAAAAGAGATGAAAAATGAAATAGAAAGCATCAAATGCCATACCAAGAGTTAATGGTAAGAGAAAGAATGAAGGTATTTAATGTTTAAACAAATCATGCAGTTCAATTGCCAATTAGCTAAGTGGCATAACCTAACAATTCGAAATATTAAGCTTTAAGCTCAAAGTATATAATAATAATAATAATATATATATATATATATGTATTTTTTAAAAAAGCAGCGTCCACAAAACTGATTCAACTAGCCTCAGTTAGTAGGGGGGAAGGAGGGAGGAGCTTTAGATGCCTGCTTTATGACTAAACTAGGCCATCATCAAATTGAGGGTTTACTAATGATGTTATGATCATTGGTACAAACAGATAATGTGCTGGAACTCTATCAAAATAAGGAGAGAATCCTTTCAGTAATGGAACCAAGTTTGAATAAACTTGAGCAAACTATAGACAAAAGAGAAAAAGAAGGAAATATGGACAGAGCATTGGACTTACATCACAAGCAGAACTGCGACATGAAATCACTACAGACTTTATGAGCAGGTCCGTTCCAGCTGGAGGTCCCTCGAGATAAAATATAACTTGATCAGCATAGCTGACAGAGAAAACAAACCATCTAGTATCTCCCAACACTCCTTCGAAGCAGATTTTCTGGATGGAGTAAAACACTAACATGACTATTGCTTCTTAAACAATGAAAGGTAACAAAGACAAGCTAGATACATAGTCTTACTTTCCGATGAATAGAAAGCTTGTTTCTGAATTTTCACACAGTAGTTTTAATGTGGCGATGACTTCAACAGAACCCTGAAAAGTATCAGAGGCTCCAACACAAGCAGAAACTGTATAAGTGAAACCTGCTGATACTCTGCTTGTAATGTCTTGCTCCAAGCCATGCCAACATTCCTTACGATTTGTTACAATAGCAGCTGCTAATCCTTTATGGTATACAGAACCTGTTGGAACCACAAAAGCATCACAGCAATTTGGGTGCCACAAGTTCAGGCCATACGAAAAGTCATGGTTAAGGATGATGTTCCCAGCGTCTTCCCCATTTTCCTTTGAACTCTGGCAGGAAATATTACTTTAATGATTGATGAGCATGAACAAAAACTGACATCAGCAAACTCTAATTAAAATCAGGTATGATATAACAGTTTCAATTGTTTCAGAAGGTGCAGATTTGTTGCTCAAGAAAAACTTATGGCTGAGCCGTGGTAAAATATGTCAGCAGCAAGAAACAAAGTTGCTCCTATGTCATATCAAATTACATAAGACACCAAGTATGAAGGGTTTTTACTAAATGCTTGCCTATCTACTTTTGACGGCAAGTTTTAGCGCAACAGTAGAGTTGCTCTTATAATGACATATAGGACAGAGGTTTGAGGTGTGGAAACAGGTCTTTATTAAAAATGCTAGGGGAAACCTGTGTAGGGTATAACTCGGGTCTTTTCACCGTAGCAACCGGTGTAGGGAAATACATGTACATGGTCTTCAAAAACTTTTTAGGCATGATAAGACCAAATTAGGCGTCAGGTGAAACTGACTTCAACTGACACATGATGTGTAAAAAAAGCAACACAAAGAAGAAAGCAAACTACTCTTTACGTGAGGAGCAACATTTCCATATACCAGAAAGGAGCTGAGAAGTTCCCATTAATTCAATAGAGTTATATTGGAAAAAGCTGCAAAATCATACTATAAGGCGATAAATGGAGTTTAAAAGTCAAACTATATATCAACGGAGATCGCCATTACACCTTCACCCTTGTCAACTACAAATTTCTCGGTAATTTTTTTTGAAACAGTAATGACTTCCACATACGAGCCGTGGAATCCACTAAAGTTGAATTGCCCTTGTTCATCAATATGACCATGAGCATGGGATAACCACTCGTGCTTAAGAACAAGGTACCGTTTCCCAGCTTCATTGAGGTCACCTTCTGCATTAACTAAATGTGAATTTGGTCGACTCATGAACAGCTCCCAGAATCTCCACAACATTATACCTTCCACAGCAGGGTGGGCATAAGCTTCCCAAAGCATAACTTCTAGATCATCAGCTCTAATGTATACATTGTCTGAAGAAACATCAAGTTCGGTGAACCAGATAGGAAGTCCAAGAATACCAAGTTTGTCCAGAGCAGAACATACAATGGGTCCAACTGGACTGTCAATATGACCCTGAATACCTATTCCTCCAACAGGTGCACCGTGCTTTTGGAGATCAAGAATATGCTCAATGTACTTCTCAGGGGAAGATCGGGAGTCACTGCCATCCTTAACATGGTAATCATTTACAAATAGGATGGCGGAAGGGTCCAATTGATGTGTTGTTTTAAACATGTTTACCTTGATGTCTTTACCCAATCTATCCTGGCAGCAAGAACCTTGCATCATCTCATTATTCACATCATAATGCTTGAAACTTCCCTTGTACCGTGTCAGCAGCCCTGTTAGGCGGTTTTGAACAGCCGCCACCTAGTCAGTTTCGTTCATGGATTGCACTGATGCCTGAACAGTGGCCATCACCTCCCAAAAGATACAGTGCCCTCGAACTTGGATGTTGTTTTTTGTGCAAAAGTCCAGGAGCTCATCAACATCTTTGTAGTTGAAATCCCTTTGTTGTGCTTCAGTCCAGTACCATTTCAGCTCATTTCTGAACACAGCCCTATTAAAATTCTTGACAAACAAATCATTTAAGACTTCATTTTCCATGTTTGGTCTTCTTATGGCAGACCCAAAGGGGAAGCTGTTTTGCAGTTGTCTGATGCTTACAACTGTGCTAAGCAAACTGCCTGAATCTGATCCTGAGAACTTCAATGTGACGTCTCGCTTGCGTATCTGTGAAGAAAATAGGCAAAAAAGAGTTTTTATTATAAATGTTGAATAAACTGTGTTTAAGGTAACGGCATTCTCTGCTACTCAGAAGAAAAATATAGGATATTCATTTCTAATGGCAGCAAAGACAATTGTTTAAAAGAAAGATGTTTCCACAAGGAACCTCATTTTTTTTTTTTCCTTCCGTTTTCCTTCAATTCTATGAAGTTAAATCTTTTTCTCTTTTACAGATTTGAGATTTGCCAATAAGGAAATATTATGCCACTGGAAATGGAGAAGCCAATCCGGCATAATAATACTCAAAAGCAATGCTGCAACTGTAAAACATGCATGATTTTCACTGATGAAACACATCAAAACAACTGATGATCATTACTTAATAAACACAATAACTGAAAATACCATGAGCACAGAATCAAGTATTACCTTTGCAGTTTTGCCTCTTCAAGTGTCCAAACCGTGCACGTCTGTCAACTGGAAAAATTTGAAGCCTAGCAACCATTAGGTCTACGGCAGCAGCAGGACCCTGAATATAAACCATAACCTTAGTTGCTTGCTTCTCAATTCTAAAAGATCCCCCAATTTCATGCCATCTATCATCACTGCTCTCAATTTGGCCCCTGTTAAGCCATCTACTCCAAGGGAAACATTTACGTTCTGAGGTCCTGATGCTTGTCCAATTTTAACCCATCCAGATATTTGATATGTCAAATAGAGTTTTACTTTATCTGAAATAATCTGAGCAGGACCCATCCAGTTTTGTATACGATTGGTCACCAGAATATAACGGCCACTTAAAAGCTCATGAGAACCAAGGGAATCTCTAGCCATTGGAGGCATTATGTGTGGTGAGCCTGTTTGAACACTCATTGTACAGTTTCCAAGTGGGAACCATCCATTTGTGCCATAATTCAGACTAGTATTTGTGATTATATTAACACCAAAGTCAGCATCCTAAAAGAGATGAAAAATGAAATAGAACATCAAATGTTGTACCAAGAGGTAATGGCCAGAGAAGCATGAAGATATGTAATGCTTAAAACAGATCAAACAGTTCAATTGCAGTTAGCTCAAGTGGCATAACCTAACAAATCCTCAGAATGTTGAGCTTCAAGTTCCTTTACTAATGTCCTAGGACCAAGCTCAAAGTAAATTATATAAAAAAGAGGAAAACAAACAGCTTCCGGATCTAAACTGATTCAAGTAACCTCAATTACTAGTGGCAAAGGAGGAGGAGCCTTAGATACCTGCTTTATGACTAAACTATTAAGGAGGATATCAGTGCCTGGAGGTGGACCTTCTAGAAAGACAACAACTTGAGATGGGGAGTCATTTAGATGGAACTTCCCTCGCAACTTCACCCAGTCTTTGTCTGTGACTTGGACACTACACACCACCAGCTTTGTTAAAAACACTTGAGACTTAATTTTTATATACATGGTAAATAGAAATGGAAAGGAAAACACAGATAAAGAAGAAAGGGATCAATTTTGATATTCATCTAATTGTTTTCGAAAAAAAACTAAGAGGATAGCAAAATTCAATGTCAAAAGATATTATCTATCTGTTTTAATAGAAAAGTTACCAAAATCTAGAAATTAAAGTTACAACAATGCACTTCCTTGTGACTATTATACAGATGATTATCCACATAGATACGGAGCAGAAGAACCAAAATCTAGAAATTAAAGTTACAACAATGCACTTCCTTGTGACTATTATACAGATGATTATCCACATAGATACGGAGCAGAAGAACCAGTCAAAAATAGAAATTCCTTCAACAGAACCAGGTCAATTATGTTGACATAACCCTACAATGCATTAACTGTTATGGAAGTGCAAGAGAAATAATGGTAACATTTTTATGTGCAGGGTGAATTGTTTACAATAGTAGAAAAGAAGTTAGACGATAAAAAGATAGAAGATACTACAAGGATAGAAGAAAAAAATTGGCGATAAGAGTAGATGCTGAAATATTATTATATGCACATTATACAAGGGCGGGCATGGACTCACCTACCTGGCAATGCCAAAGTACTGTTCACGGTTATCAGCTGCTTTAACATATAATGTACAACGAAGATCTGCACTAGGGACATTGTTACCATAGATCCAGACAACAGCAGTTACCTCATAAGTAACTTTTCGGTTCACCCTGCCAGATACATCTTGCTGAATTCCTTTCCAGCTCTGTGTGCGTTCTGTTGCAGATGCAAAGGACTTTCCAGTCATTGGAGTGATCTTCCCATCTGCCATAGAGTCATGAAAAGCCACCTTGCAGCCTCTTCTAGACCAACTATTGCGGCCATCATCAAATTGAGGGTTTACTACAATGTTACCATCATCGGTACATACGGATGATGTGCAATAACTCTATCCAAAAAAGGAGAGAACCCTTTCAGTAATGGAACAGTGTCTGAATAAACTTGAGTAATCTCTAGACAAAAGAGAAAAAGAAGGAAATATGAACACAGCATTGGACTTACATCGCTAGTAGTAGAACTGGGATTGATTTGTGGGGTCCAGTCCCCTATTTTAACGAAGAAAGTTTTTTCTTCCTTTTGACAAAATATACAATTGGCAGCTATTGTTGAAATGAGAAAATCGGCTACTGAATGTGTTCATAGTGAACATCTTGACTTTCTACATTCAAGTGATGTCACTGATGACATCAATAGCTCCATTTCATCCCTATAAATAGGGAAGCTTTCTATCATTTGTTAGATCACCAAGATCATTTGCTATACACACCAAAATCTCAAACAATACATCTGAGTGAGAGCAAAGTGAGGTATTCCATAGACTGTAAGAAAATAGTCTGTGAAGAAAAATAGAGTGTGAGTGATATTGTAGTGAGGTGGGAAAATCAAAAGAGTGTTATTTCTTTTGAGGGTGTAGTGGTCTTAGGAGTATTTGTACTCGTTACTACACAGTGTAAAATTCCTTACTATAGTGATATCAGCTGCTCCTCTTGGCCGTGGTTTTTCCCTTATTCAGAAGGGTTTCCACGTAAAATCTTGGTGTCATTATTGCTGCATTTTATTCTTGCTGATTTAACCATAACTGAGTGTTCCGCGTTTATCACTAATACCGTGAATATTATTTTGCGGGTCTATTTTATTCCCAACACTGGGACAGATCACTACTGACTTTATGAGCAGGTCAGTTCCAACTGGAGGTCCTTCGAGATAAAAGATAACCTGATCCGGCATAGTTGACAGAGAACGAATCTTCTATTAGCTCCCAACACTCCTTCGAAGCAGATTTTCTATATGGAGTAAAACACTACCATGACTATTGCTTCTTAACAATGAAAGGTAACGAAGACAAACTAGATACAGAATGTTACGTTGCAATCCGTATAAAGCTTGGTTCTGAATTCTGATACTCTAGTTTTAATGTGGAGACTTCAATACAACCCTGAAAAGCACTAGACGCTCCAACACAAGTAGAAACTGCATAAGTGGAACCTGTTGACACTCTGCTTTATGTCTTGCTGTAATTCTTGCCACCATCCCTTACGATTTGTGACAACAGCATAACAACAGCCTTCCTCTGCTGTTAGTCCTTTATGGTATCCAGAACCTGCTGGAACAACAAAACCATCGCAACATCTGGGATGCCATAAGTGCAGCCCATCTGAGAATTCATGGTTAAATATTATGTTGGTAGCAGCATAGCTCCCAGTCTCTTTCCCATTTGAACTCTGCCAAGAATTAACTATGTATTGACTGATGGTCTTGCAGCAAAATTATCAGTAGCTACACTAATTAACCTCAGGTAAAATGTAATAGCCTCAATTGCTCCCAGGTCAAATCAAACTTCATAAGATAGTGAGTATGAGGATTTTACAAATTTTCTTCCACTACACTTTTGAGGGCGAGTCTTGGAACAACTTAGAGTTGCTTCTTTGATGAAAAGTAAGCGCCACGAGTTCAAGACGTGGATTTTACTAAATTGACTACTTTTACCCTCTAAGTTATAATGTATGTCCATAAATAGACATGTATGTGTCATATAATTAATTGTGTCTTAAACTTTTAAAACTACAAATAATTAGTAACAGCTATTTTTAGTTACCACAATAGATAATTTGAGACGGAGGAAATGCTAGATACAACAGAGTGATTTTCATTTTCTACAGGTTTGCAAACAAAAAGCAAAAAAAAAAAAAAAAAAAAAAAGGAAGAAGGAAATTATCATATTTTAATACATAGCTCATGAGTCATGACTAGTGCATAGAAGATTTCTTAAGCCCTTGAATTCAGCAAATTTTAAACATTCAAGAACTACTAACTAGGGAAACCAGCAAAAGAACCGCCAAGAACCCATATTTGGGAAACATGCAAACACCCATTCGCACCTGAGAATCAGAGTTATTGCTGGCAGTGATCATTGGTGCTTTGTCTATTGTCTGCTTTGATTCCTACATTCAAAATCACGTGATTAATCAAACAACTTATAAGGGAAACTCAAAAGGCCAAACTATCATTGCCCAGAAAAAAAATGTTACTACTTTTTTAGTCAAGAAAACAAGAAAGAGTATACCCAACACTGTAAAGACAGAGTACCTGGGACTAAGAATGTGATTGTTGTGAAGGAGTTTGAAGAGTCGTCGTGCAACGTTGCAATGAAGAGAGGCGCTGCATTATATAACAACTCGTGTCTTGTCTGTTGAGAAACTTTTGAGATTCAGGTATTGAGAAAAGAGCAGGACAGAACAAACCAATCATATTCTCTGGAATTCCATGAGTAAATAATCCTTGGAATTCCAAGATAGATAATTAAGCGTGTTAATTGTGTTCTTCTTTTCCCCATAAAGCACCAATAAAGGAAGAATGCTGCCATTGGTGAAAAAAAAAAAAAAAAGGAAGAATGCTGCCTGTAATAGAAGTAGTAATGAATGCAATTGGTCATGCTCAGGCCCCATAGAGGTAGAGCAATATATTCTGGCAAATAGACAAAATTGCCCCTAAAATTTAAATAATGGTACAGTTTTGCCCTCGATTAATAGATTTTCATGTTCGTGAAAAATGCCATCTTTTCCTCAGCACTAGCAGATTTTCAACTGTATATTGGCTTTGCTTGGACTTATAACAGCAACAACAAACCCAGTGTGGTCCCACAAGTGGGGATTTGTGGAGGCTAGAAACCTTGGGACATGTGATCAGCAAATATACAATCTTACCAATACTCAACTCTTCAAGTGTCTGTATACGGTAAAAATCGAATATATGCTAAACCGATAAGATCGGAGACCGAGGGAAGAAAGAAGCCAACACGAGCATGAAGACTTCCTTTCGGGACCGAAGGGGTGCTTGAACCGAAGAAAGCGAAGAACATTGTTTGGTCCGGTTTCTCCATAGCCGAGTGATCGTGGCCGTTGGTCCGGGTAATCCATTACATAATTGCCACGCGTCAAGACCATTCTGCCACATTGTATTGCCAATCGTACGGGTGTCAGACCGTACGACTAACCTTATCCTTTTAGGGTTTTTCTTTATTCAAAAGGGCTTTATGTTGTATGAGGCCCATGAGGCAAAAACTATAAATAGGGGCCATTACCCTACTTTTAGGGGTTGACTTCTTGAGTTCTAGAACATTTGTAATAGCAAAAAATATATAAATCTCTCCCTCTCAATATCTGATTTTGGTCTGGATTTATTGTGTTCTTTAGATTTGTTCAATCAAACGATATTTAATATATTGGCACATACGTTTAGTGTAAATCATCGATTACTATTTAGATTATTCATAGTTGATCCTACTCCATTTTCTCTCAATCAAAAATAGATTAAAGTTCAACCACATATCCT
Organism: Lycium barbarum; assembly: GCF_019175385.1. Taxonomy (NCBI): domain Eukaryota; kingdom Viridiplantae; phylum Streptophyta; class Magnoliopsida; order Solanales; family Solanaceae; genus Lycium; species Lycium barbarum. The sequence goes on along the minus strand of NC_083338.1, from coordinate 142,483,955 downwards.
ATACCTCACTCATAAATTTAATTGATTATCCAAATTTGGGGTAAACAGTTTGGCGCCCACCGTGGGGCTAGGATAATAGTGGTCTTTGATCTTAATTTCTCTCACCCGTCAGAATCGAAAAAATCTTTTGTTCGTCTCTGAAAAAACGGACCAAATGGTTAACAGTGGACAATCTGGTCACGTCAACAACAACGAGATTGTGGCCGAAAATGAAGACATCGGGCCACGAGGATTACCAGCAAATCCCGCTGACCCGAACCCCGTTAATTCGAGGGAGGGCCTCAACCGATAAAACACCGTGAATCAGGAGAATGCCGCCCAGCCAGCCACCGATCCTTTAAATACTCACAATTCAATTACTTTGTCCCGGACACAGGGCCGGAAAGAACCGGATACCCCGAATGATAATATTGACTTACGTTTAATTTTTGAAATGTTGCAGGAACAGAGAGCAGCGATTGCCGAACAAGGAATCGCAATAGCCCAGTTGCAAAACAGAAGAGATAAAATGACCCCGGAGAAGGCGAAGGGTGTTGCTGAACCCAGAAGGGATGAGGCACGGATGGTTGAGAGCAATGGGTCCGGAGCTGGTTCATCCACCGAGGTTCTGAGAATGCTCGAAATATTGGCGAAGCGGGTAGATTCGACCGAAAAGAGGGTGGAAACATGTGAGGACCCACAGTTGGGCGCTAACCATACTGTGCATGGACTACTGAGTAATTGTGGCAGTGAAATCACAGACAGTTCGCACACGCTGCAGCGCTTCGAACCCGTGACCTCAGGCCCTTTGTCCCCCTGATGGAGCGCCTCTTACCAATTGAGCTGCAGCTCAATTGGTGAGAGTCGTCTCTTTTGGGAGAACAAAAGGGGGAGGTCACAGGTTCGATACCAGCCGCTGCAGCGTATATCGAATTGTCTGTTGGCACCTGCCCATACAATACCTGAGTATGCATGTCATGTATGTATGTATGTACGCATGTTCATGGGGTCAGTATGGTTAGCGCCCAGCTGTACCCAGGGGTTCACAGTATGGTTAGCGCCCAGCTGTGGGTCCTCACAAAACATATAACTCTTGGGTGGATCAAATACCGGGGGCTCCGCCTATTCTAAAAGGACCGGATTCGAAGAGGTACATTCAGAGGCCTTTTCCTCCGAGTGCGGCTCCGAAATTGATCCCGAAGAGGTTCAAGATGCCGGATATCCAGAAATATGATGGCACAACGGACCCTCAGAAACATGTGACTTCATACACATGCGCTATAAAAGGCAATGATGTGGAAGAGGATGAAATTGAGTCCGTGTTGCTAAAAAAGTTCGGGGAAACTCTGTCAAAGGGAGCATTGACTTGGTACGACCATCTGCCGAGCATTCGATCACTTCTTTCGAAATGCTCGCCGATGCTTTCATAAAAGCTCACGCTGGTGCCAAAAAGGTGCAGGCCCGTAAGGCAGATATTTTCCGTATATCCCAAAGAGACGATGAGTTATTACGTGAATTTGTCACTCGATTCCAAAGGGAACGAATGGAGCTCCCTTCGGTTCCGGAGGAATGGGCTGCACAAGCTTTCACAAAGGGGCTCAATCTTCGGAGCTCGACGGCTTCGTTCAAATTAAAGGAAAACTTGCTGGAATACGAGGCTGTGACCTGGGCGGATGTCCATAACCGATATGAGTCAAAGATTCGAGTGGAGGATGACCAACTCGAGCTTCCCCTTGGGCCCGTGAATATGAACAAAAGTTTGGAAAGACCAAGGAAGAAATACGAACCAGAGGCCAGATCATCGAGGGAAAGGTATCAGCCATATTCTCATTCGGAAAAACCAAGCTTCAGGTCGGAAAAATCAAGGGTTGACCCGAGTCATTTCTCCGGTCGGGGTGATAAACGGGCCGAGCACCCGTCGAATAGTCGATGTCTCTCATTCAGGAGCGATGCCGGAAGCTTGTACAACAACAAAGACTTGCTGAGGATATCAGAGTACAACTTCAATGTCAACACTTCGGACCTCGTCTCGGCTGTTGGCCGTATAGCAGATGTAAGATGGCTGAGACCACTAAGGTCGGACCCGGGCCAATGAGACCCGAGCGTAATGTGTGAATATCATGGAACTCATGGACACAAAACTGAATATTGTCGCCAGCTAAGAGAGGAGGTGGCTCGGTTACTAAAGAACGGCCATCTCCGAGAATTGCTAAGTGAACGAGCCAAAAGTCACTACAGGGAAAGGGAGACTCATAAACGGGCAGAACCAGTGGTACCTCAGCATATAATCAACATGATAATCGGGGGTACCGATACCCCACGAGGGCCGGTGATGAAACGGACCAAGGTTTCTATTGTGCGTGAGAAGCGCAGCCGGGATTATTTACCCGAGGGTTCCATCTCTTTCAGCAACGAGGATGCAGAAAGCATCATCCAACCGCACAATGATGTATTGGTAATCTCTATACTTATTTTTAAAACTCAAATTAAACGTATTTTGATTGACCCAGGTAGCTCGGCCAACATCATCCAGTGGAGAGTGGTCGAACAGCTAAGGCTACTCGATCAGATCATGCCGGTAGCCTGGGTACTCAGCGGGTTCAACATGGCGAGCGAAACCACAAAGGGGGACATCTCATTGCCGATAAACATTAATGGCACTATCCAGCAAACGGTGTTCTACGTAATCGAAGGAGATATGAAGTATAATGCATTGTTGGGTAGACCTTGGATACATAGCATGAGGGTCATGCCGTCGACATTGCATCAGCTGCTGAAATTCCCGACCCCGGAGGGGATAAAAACCATCCGAGGTGAACAACCCGCTGCAAGGTAGATGTTCGCGGTCGAGGAAGCGACACCTTGTTATACCCCATTTTAAACGGAGTCAAAATGGTTTACAACATTCCGGTAATTCCGAGGTTAATTAAAGTTAGGGAGTCGCCACCTAATTATTTATGGTGAATTAGGGCACCTAAGATTAATTAAAGTAATTATCTAAAGTTAACTCCGTTTTAATGTCTACTAACTTAAGATTCTAGGTAAGGGTCCAATTAATTTTAAAGGGAAGGTATTAGGCATCCTTTAAAATCCATTAATAATGGTTAACCGACCGGATTTATGTTAATTATTGAAAAAAAATGGAAAGCTTGATATTAGACTACCTTGGCATTAAAGCTAAACTTATAACTAAGTACCGATTAATTTTAATTACTTAAATTTGTTAAGTGACCAAATAAGACAAGGAAGGCAATAGACAAATCAGCTTCATACTGTTATGTGAAAAGTAGCTTTTAAAAATAAATGCAACTATCCTCTTTTATGAAATATTGGGTCTTGTTTGGAAAGTAAGGATTTAAATGATAATAGGGAAAAAGATTCATCTACAACTGGAAATGGTCACTTAATGCCTTTATAGGGAATTAATCATAAAAACAAAGGCTTATAAAATGACGTTAGGACTCTAATTTGAGGTATGTGAATGGTTTTGAAATCAGACTTAATTCTTTAGCAAACTCGATTGGTTTAATTATACATTTAAAAGTTAGTCACATGCTAATCTTAAACCCATTATATCATGTACCAAGAATAGCAAACACGCACCAAAGAAGTCATTCAAAACACACATACAAACAAAATAATAAACAGAGTAAGGAGTTGAAAGTTAAAAAAAGAAAGGGAAATCGCCGTGGGCGAGCCTCAAGCGAATCTCATTATTCTCTTGCTATGGGACGAGATTAAGGAATAAGGAACGTGTCGACTCCATGCACGGGTAATGTATTAATGCCGAGTCCCAATTTGAAACTCCGTTTTGAGCGAGTCCCGAATTGGGACTCCATTTTCTCCGATGTGTACAAGCCTATATATACAGATCATGTTGTGGTGTCATATTCTAGATTGACTATCCCCAAGGAATTTCAGCCCTAAAACAGTCCTTAAAGTTCAAATTAAGTTTTTACAGTAGAATATATGAAACCAGAGTATATTAACAGCCAAACCAAACAACAATTTATATAAATCTCGGTCACCTATCAATCCCTAAACTAAACTTCCATTGATACCACCTTAAAGTTAAGCATAATGAGAAAACTGAAACCAGGATATACTAATCAATTGTGCAAACCATGAAGGTATCGATACATTAAGCCTCTATACTAAAACTGTAGCAGTATTAAACTCAATCCACGTAGCATAAATTTATTATAACTAAGCAGAACATACAGCAAGCCTCTATAATACTACCCGAAACTAGAAATATAAATTCATGAGATGAGATTAGCGAATTACTAACCTTTTTCGAGTGCAGTGAATAGGGTGCGGGAGTCTCGGATCTACGCTCGAACGCGAACGACGCTCGAATCTTTTCGAGTGCGAACCTCAACACACCCAAACGCACGAAACAAAAAGAGGTTTTTAAAAACAAGAGAAAATGAACTGGACTTGTTGGAAACTCTATTTAAAGCTAATTCATGGATTAAACAGGACTCGGTTTTGAGTGAAAGACTCAATTCGGAGTTTTTGGTATCCCAAACCCAGATAAAAAAAACCCTTTTTTTTTATCTGCTCGAAAAGCCCTCTTTCCTGAGATTTTTTAAGATGTATTTATAGGAGATGAATGCTAGGGTTAGGGTCCTAACGAGCGGGAGTTTGAAATCAAAGAATTCGAAATTAAGTAAAAACTCATGCTAAATCTGAACGTTAGGGCTTCTTCACGTGATTTTGACTCGAGTATTGCACCAAAATGGTTCGACCACTCTGGTCTTTGAGGATTACGTTGTGTCTCGAAGCAAGAATGGGAAAGCCTTTTCCTTTTCAACGACAGAACAACGCAGGTAAAGCAGACGAGTTTTTTGTGCGAACATGGGGTAGACACGACTGTTCGTGGTTAAAGTGAGATGTATTGTAACCTAAAATGGTGAAGGGAGAAAAAGTGAAGGGCAAAGGGGTGCGGCGTGAAGGAGAGCTGAATGTAACCCTAAGGGTTTCATTCTTTTTTTGTTGAATGAATCGGGTCGTAGGTGGGTAGTGGGCCGGGTACCGAATTTAAACAAGTGGGCTGGGTTGAGTTATTAAAGAACGTGGGTTGATCTCTTAAAAATATGGACTGGTCACAAATTGGGCTCGTAAGAATGGGCTTCAAATAGCTGAAATTGTTGGGTATTTTCTTCTTCTAATTAATTCCTTTTGGGCTTCTTAGTAGTTAACTTCTACGACTTCTAAGTGATTAACTTTTATATATATATTATGATGACAATTAGTAGAAAATAAGGATTTAATAAAATACTGACTTATAATTTATTTAACGAGTCCAAATCCAAAAATGAAATGATGACGAAACAACGTACTGCTAGTAGTAGTGAAAATGAAAGTAACAATATTAATAATAGTAGAAATAAAAAATAGTAGTGAAAATAAAGTATTTAGCTCGTTAATAAATTTAGAAGCCCAAGAAAATAAATTGAAATAAAGGAGGGATAAAATTGGGTTTTAACACACCTTAGCCCAAAAAATCGGATCAAAAGGAAGAAGATTCAACTAGGGGAAAGGACACCAAATAGCAACTAAAACACACGGGGTTGGATCCGGGGTATGAAGAGGATGATTTCGGTGTACCCAGATCATTCGTCATGCCGGATGACTCGGATGCAACTAAGTCAACAGTAGAGGAGTTGGAGCAGATCACCTTGTTCGAATATCTACCGGACAGAAAGGTATACCTGGGCACGGGGTTAACCTCGGAGCTCAGGAACAAGTTAATTGAATTTCTTCGAGCTAATGCCGATTGCTTCGCATGGTCCCATATAGATATGACAGGTGTGCCACCGGAAGTAACAACTCACAAGCTCAGCTTAGACGGGAGGTTTCCCCCGGTGAAGCAGAAGAGAAGGCCCATGGAAGAGGCAAAACAAGCCTTCGTGAAGGACGAGGTAACGAAGCTTTTAAAAATAGGCTCTATCCGGGAGGTAAAATACCCGGACTGGCTAGCTAACGTAGTAGTGGTTCCAAAAAAAGGTAATAAGTTTCGAATGTGCGTTGATTATAAGGATCTAAACAAAGCATGCCCGAAGGATTCATTTCCGTTGTCTCACATCGATAGAATGATCGATGCGACGGCCGGGCATGAGATGTTAAGTTTTCTCGATGCTTACTCCGAGTATAATTAAATCCGGATGCACCCGGAGGATCAAGAGATAACATCCTTTATTACCCGGTATGGAACTTACTATTACAATGTCATGCCTTTTGGATTAAAGAATACCGGTGCAACTTACCAACGCCTAGTTAATGGGATGTTCGAAGAACAAATAGGGAAAACAATAGAAATTTATATTGACGACATGGTGGTCAAGTCCCTGGAAACAGAGGACCATTTAAAGCATTTGCAGGAAACCTTCGATGTACTCCGCAAGTATAACATGAAGCACAACCCAGAAAAATGTGCCTTCGGTGTCCGGTCTGGTAAATTTTTGGGTTTCATGGTGTCAAACCGGGGGATTGAAATCAACCCGGACAAGATCAAAGCCATCGAGGATATTTAGGTGGTGAATAATGTCAAAGGAGTGTAGAGGCTCACCGGAAAGATAGCGGCACTGCGTCGTTTCATATCGAGGTCCTCGGATAAGTGTCACCGCTTATTTTCCTTACTGAGGAAGAAGAACGACTTCGTTTGGACACCGGAGTGTCAAAGAGCTTTATAAGAATTAAAAAGGTACTTTTCCAGCCCAACGCTATTGCACACACCAAAAGCGGACGAGCAGCTTTTTCTCTACCTTGCTGTCTCCGAGGTAGCGGTAAGTGGCGTTTTGGTCTGAGAAGAATCAGGTACGCAATTTCTTATATATTATGTAAGTAGAACTTTGGGGGATGCGAGACCCATTATCCCCACTTGGAAAAATTGGCATTGGTAAGTGCTTCTAGAAAGCTCAAGCCCTACTTTCAATGCCATCCGATATATGTAGTGACTACTTACCCCCTAAAAAACATCATGCACAAACCCGAATTATCGGGTAGACTAACTAAATGGGCCGTAGAAATTAGCGGATATGATATCGAATACAAGCCTCGGACGGCCATCAAGTCCCATATCTTGGCCGACTTTGTGGCGGACTTCACCCCGGCTATGGTCCCCGAGGTTGAGAAAGAGCTTCTGCTAACCTCGGGGAAAACTTTGGGTATTTGGTCGCTACACACGGACAGAGCCTTGAACCTCAAAGGTTCCGGACTAGGAATCGTCCTTAGAACCCCGGCGGGGGATGCCGTTCGACAATCCATTAGAACTGTTAAATTGACTAACAATGAAGCCGAGTATGAGGCTATAATTGCAGGTTTGGAATTAGCTCGGAGTGTGGGGCCAAAATAATCGAGGCAAAGTGCGATTCTCTTTTGGTCATTAACCAGGTTAATGGCGTCTTTGAGGTCAAGGACAAACGGATGCAAAGGTATCTGGAAAAACTTCAAGTGATACTACACCGGTTTAAAGAGTAGACCATGCAGCATGTACCGATGCATTGACCAATTTGGGATCTTCAGTCGAAGGGGAAGAGATCAACCCCGCGACTATGGTGCACTTGATGAATTCGGCGATAGAAAACGAACATGCTGAAATAAACACAATGGGTTTAACTTGGGATTGGCGTAACAAGTACATCGACTACTTGCGAGATGGAAAGCTCCCGAGTGACCCAAAAGAATCACGGTCGTTAAGGACAAAAGCTGCGCGTTTCTGCTTGGTAGACGGCCAACTGTATCGACGGTCTTTCTTCGGACCCCTGGCCAAGTGTTTGGGTCCCGGAGAAAAGGAGTATGTGATGAGAGAGGTGCACGAGGGGACTTGCGGCAACCACTCCGGTGTTGAAGCCCTGGTCCGAAAGATTATCAGAGCCGGTTATTACTGGAACCGGATGGAGGAAGATTCGAAGAATTTTGTCCGAAAATGTGACGGGTGCCAAAGACATGCCCCGATGATTCATCAGCCCGGGGAGTTACTGCAGTCGGTTGTGTCACCTTGACCTTTCATGAAGTGGGGAATGGACATCGTTGGTCCACTGCCATGGGCATCGGGTAAAGCCCGTTTTATTCTGTTTATGACTGACTATTTCTCCAAATGGGTTAAAGCGCAGGCCTTCGAAAAAATTAGAGAGAAGGAAGTCATTGACTTCATATGGGACCACATCATATGTCGTTTCGGCATCCCGGCCGAGATAACTTGTGATGATGGTCCTCAGTTCGTGGGTGACAAAGTCAATAATTTTCTCAAAGGGTTGAAGATCAAGAAAATCGTATCAAATCCATACCACCAGTGTGCGAACGGATAGACGGAATCCACGAATAAAACAATAATTCAAAATCTGAGGAAAAGACTTAAAGCGTCAAAGCATCACTGGAGGGAAATACTACCGGAGGTATTGTGGGGTTATAGAACCACATTGAAATCAAGTACGAGGGAAACACCTTTCTCGTTGGTCTACGGGACTGAAGCCCTCATTCCCGTAGAAGTTGGTGAACCGAGTCTCCGGTTCAGGTATACCACCGAGGAGTTAAATGAGGAGGCCATGGCTGTAAAACTTGATCTCACGGATGAACTTCACGAAAACGCGTTGGTCCGTATTGCAGCCCAGAAGCAGAGAATGGAGAGGTACTATAATCGGAGAGCCAATTTTCGGCATTTCCAAGTTGGGGACTTGGTGCTTCGGAAAGTTACCTTGAACACCAAGAATCCCAACGAAGGAAAATTGGGTCCGAACTAGGAAGGACCGTACAAGATAATCGAGGTAACGGGCAACGGTTGGGGGCTTAATAGCGCTTACCCGTTCTTGAAGCTCGGATAAGCGCTAGGGGACTATTATACCTCGGTTAGTTGAAAACGGAGGAGCTCAACAAATCAAAACCGGACCTTCTATATTAGGTTTCGATGTAAGGACCAAATGGTCAGAATGAATCGTGTCCACACAATATTTGCTACGACAAAACTAAGACCGGACCTTCTACATTAGGTTTCGATGTAAGGACCAAACGATCAGAATGAATCATGTCCATTTAGTATTTGCTACGGCAAAAGCAGAAGGAAACAAATTCTCATATCATGTATGTGCAAAATACTTGCAATACAAAATTTATCGAAAATTCGGATTACGATATTTCGGATATCTTTTTGGTAAAACACCCTACCCTAGTGATTATCGTTGTATTTCGGCATTGCTTCATTCATATACCCTATTCCGGGCACTACAGTCGAAATTCGACAAAGGCAACAAGGTCACAATGAACTGAGCCAAAATCTTTAAACTCCCTCGAGCGGGGACTGCTACATCAAATTTTGCTAAGGCTGTAAAAAATTTCAGCCCTAAAAAATAGACGAAAAATACTGGCCTTAAAAAATGCCTATCGTGATTCAGAGACGTCTGAATTCACAAAGCATTGGATAAGTCCCACGGGCAAAAAACTTCATCAAAATTCCCGGACAAAACGTACTGGATGAAGAGAAAAGCCGATATTTAGGCGTAGTCTGAAATAATGACTCCGAGTCTGCATGTCCTTAAAACGGACCGACAATTCGGGCAAAAGTCATAACAAACATCCAACAAAAGAATAAAGAAAAGAAAAATACATCTTCTATTTATACGAAGGTTTTTACACCGGGAACCCCTACAAAAGCAAAAAACAAAGGCTAAGTACAAGCCTAGGTCTATCCGGTATGGCTGGATCCGGAGTGTTCGGATACTATCCGCTCGGAGTCGTCGGAGTCAGCATCGAGGGCTCTTTTACCTTCTTCCTCGACCCTTTTAGCTTCGAGTATCAGGGCTGGAAGATCCGCAAAACCATGCTCGGCTTGCTCAAGGGTGATCCTCCGAGACTTCCACCATTCATACTCCACAGATATCGTAGTATGAGCCTCGGCGGCCTCCACGCTCCGAAGGGCTTCTACCAAATCGGCCTCAGCCTGGGATAATTTTGCCATCAGTTCATCCCGATCTTCTTCGAGGACCCTTTGGATTTGAGTGGCCGACTCGAGCTCAGCTTGGAGAAGGTCATTAGCTTCGGCCGTCCCTTTGAGTTCGGTTTTAAGCTCATCACATATCCGAGCTCGGTCCTCTGCCTTTCGCTCAAACACCCTCATTCGCTTTTTGTACTGGGCACTCTCAGATTCGAGCACCTGATGCCTTTCGGCCATGCTCGTGGCATCGTACTTGACCGAATCCAGCTCCCCCCGGAGTTGAGAGATGGTGGTTTCGAGCTCACCAAGCCTTGAAGAAAAATGAGTATTGTCCTGGCTAAGGCCGACTTTGTCCGCTTCTAGAAGCCGGTTCTTTTCGACCATCTCGGCCAGCTTATCCTTTAATCGAAGGTTTTTGGCCTTCGTCGCATCGAGCTGGGGTTGGAGGTTGGAAAGAGTAACTGCTCGGTTCAGCTCATCCTCTTTCACCCGTAAAAGGTGCTGAAACTTCTCCGTTTCTCGACCTTGGGCATCCAATTGGCCCTTGAGATCGTCAACCTCTTGCTAGGCACGGACGAAGGCTTCGTTAACAAGCACCACACTCTGTAAAAGAAGCAAGTTAAAACTCGGATAAACGAGAAACTAGAATTCTCAATGAATTATGCAAAGGATGGCTGATAAACTTACTCGATTGCCCGCGTGCATGCCCTCATTAATGAGACACTGCCAGGGGACTCCATTCATCTTCCATTTGTTCGAGTCTGAGACGAGCGGCCTCAGGTAGCTTGCTACCCCCACCGGGGGAGACAAAAAGTTACAATCCTCAGGAACGGTGATTACAGTCGATCTGGTCCTCCTGGGTTCCACGCTTGGGGCCGGGAAGACACGCACCAGGCTATCCCTAGCTCCAGTCTCGGTGGTCCGACTAGCCTCCCTCGTGGCTCGAGGGATCGGGAGATGTCCGAAGCCAGTAACTTCGCCGGTAGCAGGAGGAGTGCCCGAGAACATGTCATCAAACTCATCCGACCTTGAAGCCAGATTTAGAGAACTCGGAGCGGCCTCAGCAGCTTCGGCAAAGGTAGGAATCTCCGAAGTTGCAGCAGTCTCATAGTCGGGGCCAAGAGCCGTTGGAACTTCGGTCTCGGGGACCAGCTCAGTTCTTTGACCGGCTTCGGCGGCAAGTGCCTTCCCGGATCTTCTTGTCCTTTGCAGGGGGGTTTCACCGATCCTCCGAACGAGGAGCTCGGGCTCTGTTTCATCCCTTAAAGTCCTAACGATGCTCCTCGCCCTCTTCTTCGATTTCTGCCCTTTGTCCGAGGGCTTTTTTCTCTTGTTGGCGGCAACAAAGATACGGGATGTACCCATTGAGTCGAACTCGGGTGCCAACGTAGCGGGTTCAGCTACTGATTCCGATCTCGGGTCCACCGAGCCTTTGGGCAAAACTGAAAGCCGAAGATGTTACACAAAGGAGAGGTAGAAAAATGTCATGAATACCAATAGAAGCACAGTATTACCGTGGTTTTGAGCGACCCATCGGCCACGAGAAAGGAGTCCCCATGTCCGAGCTTCGTGGGTATGTTGGATGAGGAGAGCAGTAACCCATTCATTGAGGTTCAGGACAGCCGGAGGTATCCAACCCACGACTAGTATAAATAAGAGGACAAGTAGTGAGAATGTGGAAGAACTGGAGTTTGACAAAGCATTCAAAAGCAATTATTAGAAGAACTGGGACTTACGATTATCATTCCACTGCTCCGGAAAGGGCATGTAACTGGCCGAAATAATGTCCTTGGTCCTCACCCGGACATAACGCTCCAACCAGCCCCGGTCTCTGTCTTCGTCCATTTTTGAAAAAATCGGATTCCGGCTACGCTTAGCGAGTTTTATTACATCGCCCCGGAACAACCTCGGGGAGTATAACCATATGAAATGAGCCAGCGTGAACTCCTTTTTCGTATTATTGGCCAACAGCCGGAGGCAGGCCACGGTCCTCCAAACAATCGGACTAATCTGGGCCAGGGTAACGTTGTAAGTCCGGCACATATCTAAAATGACCGGATCGATCGGGGGGTCGAACTTGAGGGTGAAAGGATAAGTATAAACGTACAAGAAGCCCTCCCGATGGTCGGTGACTGACTCATCTGGTCCGGGGACGAAAACTTGAACTAGATGGTTATCCCATCCGCAATCGGCCCGGACTAAATCGAGTTTGTCCTCAGTAATGGACGAGGGGTACCGCCTTACATCAAACCCTCTATCGGAAACCAGAGAAGGTTTCTTGACCTCAAAATCTTTGTTGTAGTTAGGTTTGGATGGTACAATGTCCAAGGCAGTGGGTTCGAAAGTGACCTTCCCCTTGGGTTGAGAAGTTGGTTCGGTTCCTTGAGAAGAAACCGAGGGAACATCATGGGAGGTGGTTTCGGTATTAGCAGACATTTGAAAATATGGAAAAGGAGATTGGGTGAATTCGAAAAAGAAGTTAAAAAAATAGGAGGGAGAAAACAGTCAAGAAAGAATTAGAAATGGCAAAAGAGTAAGAAGAAGCAGCAACAACACACTCAACAAAAATGGCTAAGTGAAGAAGTTGGAAAAGTTGTTTCCTTTCACGTAATACAAGCAATGAATCAATGAGAAATATGAGATGAAAGGTGATTAGAAGAAACGAAATGAAGAGGTGAAATGAAGAACTGAAGATGATGAAATGGAATGGATCGTAAAATGAAAATGTGAAGTGGAATAAGACATTATATAGACATGGGATCGAGGCGGTTGTAGATCCCAGCCAACTGGGGAGTGCCACGTGTCCCATAATTAATGAGAAGTGACTTGAAACGACGTGCGTTACGGCGGTTGTCAGAGCTGACCGTCCGGTGCGAGACACGTGGCTGATGACAGAGGGACGTGACGCAACTGTTCCCGCCAAAATGAAAAGATAAGAACGAGCATATGTGATAAGTTGGTATTTTACCAACTTATTTCTTCTTTAAAGCTTAGACTTTTGCAATGTTTGATTGAAAAATAGTGCATTTAATGTCGTTTACTTCCATTTTATAGGTTTATGTGATTTAGAAGTGATCGGAAGAAACCAAGCGAAAATAAAGTCAAAAAGAGGCTAAATTGGACAAAAACTGCACAGTTTTGCAAAACTGTCAAAAGTGGACAGTTTTGCAAAAACGGGACAGAACTGCAAAAAACGGGCAGAACTGCAAAAACTGAAAGTTGGGGCATATTTTGTCATTTTTTGGACTTGGAAAAATTGAGGAGCTACAAAAGAGAGGCTTGGGGCAAAACATTTTCATCTTTGACAGTTTTTCATCAAGCTTTGGAGGCTAGGTTTCTACACCACAGTTTGGGGTTGAAGATTTGGTTGAGCGTTTCTTAAACCTTTAATTCATTTCTTCAATTCTTTGCTTTGTATTGATTATCTAAGTGTGTAGCTTTCTATTCCATTACTTGAATCTTGTTTATGAAAATATTCTTGATTAAAGTTTGGTTTGAAACTCTTGTTATGCTTATGTATTGAATGATTTTTATTGCTATTGAAGTGGGTCTTTGTTGATTTAATTAATCTCGTTCTTGAATGTTTCCAAAGGGATTAGCTAACCCTAGGACTCACCCATTTACTTAGATTGAGCTCGGAAGAGGAAATTTAGGTTGGGAAAGATTAATTAACAAGAATTTGGGTCATTAAACCCATCTAATAACTTGAGCTCGAAAGAGGATAGTTACTTGAGGTTAAATTGATTGTGTCTAGTATCACACTCTAAGGCTTGGAAAAGCTTAGAGTGAAATTCATTGATTTGGTTGGAAGACTTTCAATGAGATTTTAGAAATCATTATCTATCAACATAAACTCGCTCTTAGTTATAAAATCATAAAATACATTGGATCGTAAAATATTTTTGATTAAAATACATTAAAGTGGATCCTCATTGAGATTTTTGTTTTGATTTGCTTGAGGACAAGCAAAGACTTTAAGTTGGGGGTGTTGATGAGTCGTGAAATTACGGGATATTCGATGCTAATTCCTTAAGCTTTTGTGACTCTTCAAGCACTTTTGTTGTTACTTTTTGTGTATTTATGTTATTTTGTAGGATAAGATGCCCGGAGAGCATAACGGAGCAAAATGGATCAAAATGGAGCAAAATAGAGCAAAACATACGAAGATAGAAGAAGCGTGACCTGTGAGTCTAATAAGTTGATTTTATATGAGTTAGAAGTGATCAGAAGAAACCAAGTGAAAATAAAGTCAAAAAGAGGCTAAATTGGACAGATTTGCAAAACTGTCAAAAATGGACAGTTTTGCAAAAACGGGACAGATTCGCAAAAAATGAGCAGAATTGCAAATCTGAAATCTGGGGCATAAAAGAGAGGCTTAGGGCAAAAACATTTTCATCTTTGGCACAACACACAAGTTCTTGGAGGCTGGGGTTTCATCTACACTATTGGAGGAGAAGATTGGAAGCACTTTAATGAGATATTTCTTAATCATTTCTTCAATTCCTTATTTTGTATTGTATATCTAAGTGTGTAGTATTTATTCCATTACTTGAATCTTGTTTATGAAAATATTCTTGATTAAAGTTTGGTTTGAAACTCTTGTTATGCTTATGTATTGAATGATTTTTATTCCTAATGAAGTGGGTTATTGTTTCTTTAATTAATCTCGTTCTTGAATGTTTTCAAAGGGATTAGCTAACCCTAGGACTCACCCATTCACTTTGATTGAGCTCGGAAGAGGAAATCTAGGTTGGGAAAGATTAATTAACAAGAATTTGGGTCATTAAACCCATCTAATAACTTGAGCTCGGAAGAGGATAGTTACTTGAGGTTAAATTGATTGTGCCCAATATCACACTCTAAGGCTTGGAAAAGCTTAGAGTGAAATTCGTTGATTTGGTTGGAAGACTTTCAATGAGATTTTAGAAATCATTATCTATTAACATAAACCCGATCTTAGTTGTAAAATTGTAAAATACATTGGATCGTTACTTGAGAGTAATTTTCCTTGTATCCATGCTTGTGGTCATTGATCATTTTACTTGCTTTCTAGGTTAGTTTACATTTTTGCATTAGTTATAATTTTTCAAAAACCAAAATATCATCTATCATTTGGTTTTAGCTTAGTTGGTGAAAGTTCCTTACTTTCTTAATCACCTAGCATATTGCTCCCTGTGGGATCGACCCCGACTCATAGTTGGGTAAATTATATTGCATACGACCGTGTACACTTTCTCTTTGAGGAGTGGATTTGGACGTTATCAAAAATGACGTCCAAATTCACTCCTCAAAGAGAAAGTGTACACGGTCGTATGCAATATAATTTACCCAACTATGAGTCGGGGTCGATCCCACAGGGAACAATATACTAGGCGATTAAGAAAGTAAGGAACTTTCACCAACTAAGCTAAAGCCAAACGATAGATAATATTTTGGGTTTTTGGAGAAAATTATAACTAATGCGGAAATGTAAACTAACCTAGAAAGCAAGTAAAATGATCAATGGCCACAAACATGGATAATAGGAGATTACACTCAAGTAACGATCCAATTTATTTTACGATTTTACAACTAAGAGCGGATTTATGTTAATAGATAATGATTTCTAAAATCTCATTGAAAGTCTTCCAACCAAATCAATGAATTTCACTCTAAGCTTTTCCAAGCCTTAGAGTGTGATACTAGACACAATCAATTTAACCTCAAGTAACTATCCTCTTCCGAGCTCAAGTTATTAGATGGGTTTAATGACCCAAATTCTTGTTAATTAATCTTTCCCAACCTAGATTTCCTCTTCCGAGCTCAATCTAAGTAAATGGGTGAGTCCTAGGGTTAGCTAATCCCTTTGGAAACATTCAAGAACGAGATTAATTAAATCAACAAAGACCCACTTCAATAGCAATAAAAATCATTCAATACATAAGCATAACAAGAGTTTCAAACCAAACTTTAATCAAGAATATTTTCATAAACAAGATTCAAGTCATGGAATAGAAAGCTACACACTTAGATAATCAATACAAAGCAAAGAATTGAAGAAATGAATTAAAGGTTTAAGAAACGCTCAACCAAATCTTCAACCCCAAAGTGTGGTGTAGAAACCTAGCCTCCAAAGCTTGATGAAAAACTGCCAAAGATGAAAATGTTTTGACCCAAGCCTCTCTTTTGTAGCTCCTCAATTTTTCCAAGTCCAAAAAATGACAAAATATGCCCCAACTTTCAGTTTTTGCAGTTCTGCCCGTTTTTTTGCAGTTCTGTCCCGTTTTTGCAAAACTGTCCACTTTTGACAGTTTTGCAAAACTGTGCAGTTTTTGTCCAATTTGGCCTCTTTTTGACTTTATTTTCGCTTGGTTTCTTCCGATCACTTCTAAATCACATAAACCTATAAAATGGAAGTAAACGACATTAAATGCACTATTTTTTCAATCAAACATTGCAAAAGTCTAAGCTTTAAAGAAGAAATAAGTTGGTATTTATCAATATGGAACCACCGGTTTTTTGATTCATCCACTTCCCGTTACTCCGGTAAACTACGGCCCAGAAAGGGTGGGGACTATCTGTATACGGTAAAAATTAGATATATGCTAAACTGATAAGACCGGAGACCGAAGGAAGAAAGAAGCCAGCACGAGCATGAAGACTTTCTTTCGGGACCGAAGGGGTGCTTGAACCGAAGAAAGCGAAGAACATTGTTTGGTCCGGTTTCTCCATAGCCGAGTGATCGTGGTCGTTGGCCCGGTTGATCATGGTCGTTGGCCCGGTTGATCGTGGTCGTTGGTCCGGGTAATCCGTTACATAATTGTCACGCGTCAAGACCGTTCTGCCACATTGTACTGTCAATCGTACGGGTGTCAGACCGTACGACCAACCTTATCCTTTTAGGGTTTTTCTTTATTCAAAAGGGCTTTATGTTGTATGAGGCCCATGAGGCAAAAACTATAAATAGGGGTCATTACCCTACTTTTAAGGGTTGGCTTCTTGAGTTCTAGAACATTTGTAATAGCAAAAAATATATAAATCTCTCCCTCTCAATATCTGATTTTGGTCCGGATTTATTGTGTTCTTTAGATTTGTTCAATCAAACGATATTCAATATATTGGCACATACGTTTAGTGTAAATCATCGATTACTATTTAGATTATTCATAGTTGATCCTACTCCATTTTCTCTCAATCAAAAATAGATTAAAGTTCAACCACATATCCTATACCTCACTCATAAATTTAATTGATTATCCAAATTTGGGGTAAACAGTGTCCAAAATTGTTAAACAATTAAAACGGCTACTGAAAAGCTTCCTTTTGAATGAAAAAAAAAAAAAAAAAACTGGTATGCACTTAAGATACAAAACTTGTATATCTAGTACATTATCCATCTTCTTATATGAAGTCCAATTTTTTAGAAACATTCCGGCCTTCCTAACCAAACTGCTGGGAAACAATGAACAAACGACATTTGTTATAAAGATGTTAATGGTTACAAGTTTTGTATCATAGAAATCGCAAAGGAACATGACATCTCACGGTTATTATGATATGGATGATGCCTGAGAGGACGTTTTTCCAAATATTGGTCTGTCAATGTCTTGGCAAGATGGTCTATGCATTGTATTTGTGGCATCAAAAGAAAACTGGCTTCAACTGATGAACACATGATGCGGAGCAACACAAAAAAGAAACCAAACTACCTTTACAGGAGGAGTAATATTTCCTTTCTCAGGAATTTTGATCAAAATAAGCCATTATTTCAACCAATTCATCAAAATAATACATTATTTTGAAAATTTACAGAAGTAGAATAAACGTATTCCGCAATAACGTATTAGGCATTATTTTATTCAAAAAATTTAACGGGTAAAAAAGTTAATGGTTAACGGTGTTAAAGGATAATTCGTTACTGTGAGTAACGTTTTATGGTTAATGCGTTAATGTGAGTAACGTTTTATGATTAATATGTTACTGTGAGTAACGACTCTAAAGAATTCAAAAGCTGACATTGATTGATTATAAAGTCGTAACTCAGAGTTACAACTTCGGGCTAAAACGTAACTGATAGTAACGTTTACACAAAATCTAGGCACGAGCAGTCAAATCCTGCAAAGAATTCTGCAAATTGCGAACCCTTCTGATTGATGTACCTATAAAACGTTACCGACAATATTGATTACCCTTTAAAAAAGGTACTGATTAGGATAAAAAAAGGTACTGATTAGGATAAAAAAAGTATTGATCAGTCTTACAAAAAAAATACTGATTAGCTAAATAAAGTAGCGGTTTTTTAGTTTCAAAACAACACCGAGAAACTATATGAGCAGAAGTTGATTAATTCTCCCTTTCAGCATGTTCTTATACATTTTAAAGTGCAAGTTGGTTAAGACCCAAAAGAAATTAAAGATACGTCTTAAAATTTACAATAATAACTACTAGTAATTAATACTTATATATCACGGTCTTTTCATATATGAAAATTAAGAAGAAATCATCTTTCACATCTACTGCTTAACGAAAAATACTACATTTTTCAGAAGCATGACAATAGCTAACTCTCAATTCACTTCGCTGGAACTAAATTTGTATGAAGCACAACAACAGCTAAGAATGGTGTCCATCAAGCTGTAGACTAAGAGACCTTAGTGAATCATAAATACTCCATAAAATAAAGCACTCAAATCAGCTACGATAAAATAAAGAACTCAAATCAGTGGAACATTGAAACCAAATTAATTAACCATAAAACATTACTCACAGTAACGAATTACCCTTTAACACCGTTAACCATTGACTTTTTTGCCCGTTAAATTTTTTGAATAAAATAATGCCTAATACGTTACTGCGAAATACGTTTATTCTACTTCTGCAAATTTTCAAAAGAATGCATTATTTTGGTGAATTGACTGAAATAATGACTTATTTTGGTAAAAATTCCATATGAGACATATAGCAGAAACAGAAGACTCTCCATCTTATGTGATTTTATCAATCAACAGTGAATGATAAAATAATACTCCTTGTTTAACTTGGCAAGTCAACAACTAAAGAAATTTTTGCGGAGTTGTGCTTTAAGAACTAGATGTTAATGCAGCTCCAAGCATACGAAAGATGAAAGGAACTTAAATGAAATCTATAATAATTGAGACTATTGTTTCCATGCCGCCAATAATTCCATTGCCCCAAAATGCTGGACAACCATGATCTTTAATTATTTGTAGTCTTATTAGAATTCATACATAATTTCAACAGAATTGGTATTAGTATACAAGACTTTGATGTAGTGCAGAGACTTTTAGTTGGGATTGCCACCACTGTGAATTTCAGATAGGTAATCGTTTATCTAGCAGGCACAAATAAGGGACTCACTGCTTGAAAATACTGTTAGAGTGACCCTTGTATTACTTTTAATATTCATTCTCTTTGGTGTAAATGTATTACGAACAATTCATGTACTGAGTCTCCAATTTCCATGAAGCAAAACACTTCCTGCGTTTAGTATTGCGTCAACAGCTAGACTCTTCTGTTGGCATCAGCACTACCAGAAAAGCAGAGCAGTTCTGATGCGACCTTAGTTGACACCCAATTTTGTCCCGCCTTTTTTCTAAATATTTATTTGTGCTTCTAATATTTTTTGACAACTTAAAAACAATTATTTATTACAATTATTAGCTTTCTATGAATATCGTCATTTTTCATTATCCAACTATAGTCATTGCCTATTATCATTATTATTACCGTTATTATTATTATTATTATTATTATTATTATTATTATTATATTTCCATCACTTAATATTATTATTGTCATGATCACTTTTAACATCTTACGCATCGCATTTATTTTATATGTTTAGACGATAGCATTTACTTACTTTTAAACTTTATCGCGTTCTATTACAATATCGTATAATTTTATTTTTTATTTGAGTACTAATAAATACATTTTTATATTAAGCAATACTTTAGCACGCGTTAATATATAATCAACTAAAAAAAAGTGTCTTTCATCTTAATTTAGGAACCCAAATGAATATAAAGAAAAAAACAATCTTAAATTCAAGATAAAAGACTTCATATTAGTCCAATTCCTACAAAAAAAAAAAAAAAAAACTGATCCTTGACCACTTAAAAGCCCAAGACAGCAACCCAAACGACCTAAGTCAACCCTTTCACTAGCCCAAACCATGAAAACCTTCAGCAGCCCACATGAAATGACTCTACTTACCCAAATATCATTTTTCTCAAATCAAAACTAGGGTCGGCGCCCTTGCACTCTTTTCCTCTTCTACACAAAGATACATCTCTCTCCAGTCATGGTCAGAAGAACGCACACCTTGTTTCGGAAAGATTTTTTTTTTTTTTCAAACCAGAAAGTATAGGGATATACATTGCTTTCTCTCTTGATTTTCAAATCTTGTCATTTTTTCGACTCTGCCCCCTTCATCTTTCAGAGCAGTCTGACCTGCGAATCTGTCCAAAAATCCCCAACGTCTGAGTTTGACCAAGTTCAAAATGTGAAACACAAAAATCCCGCCCAAAGGCTATTCCAAAAACCCTAATTTGTATCTATAAATACTAACGTTTAGAACCGTAGAAAGGGAAGGCTGGAACCGCCCCTCTACCTCTGAAAACTGTTTTCAGCCACCCTTTTACCTCTGAAGTTCTTTAGCCTTACATCCTCTTCACAACAATTAGCCAATATTTTTCTCCATTCTGGTTGCATCACTTCTAAATCGAGGGCTCGAGTAGATTTCTTGACACAGGCTCTAGTTCACTGCACACGAGAAAGGTTAGTGCAACCCCCTTTCTTTCCTCTCTTTTCGTTTCACTTTGATTTTTGATGTGTATTTGTGATTCCTTGTGTGTGCGTCTAAAGTGCTTTTAATTCCGAGTTGGTTCTGGGTTAGTGTTTATATGTCCCATGACGTAAAATAGGATGTTGGTTTATCTTCTGATAGTGGTTGGCGCTTATTAGTATACTCAGTGTTTTATTTCGAAAATATGGCTTAAGATCTCTGCTTATGTGAAAACATGAGAAATTTCTTTTTCTTTCCAGTTAAAAATGATCTTCTATATATGTTTGCTGTCCATATTAGGATATACATTAGTACTTTTTTTGTTCGTATAATGTAGACTATTTTGCTGAATCTGTATAACAAAAAGAGACCATGTCCTTTAGGACTCTCAAGCAATGTGTTATTTGAACAAAAATGATATCCCTTTTTCTATTCTCTGTCTTGTAAATGAACTTAGGATATTTATATGAAAGCTTCAAATGTACCTCCAAGTTTTAAACAGATTTTATCATCTGATCTTTTATCAAAGAGTATAAGTTTCTCCGATTAGTAATAATCGTGATTTTGATTTCATCATTTAGATATAACGGAAGTATGGTTTGTGATTTTTCTTTTTCTCTCATGTGCATTCCTCTGTTACCTTTTAAAATTCATATTCATGTATTAATACTCTTTTAAATGTATCAACACGGTTTCATACTTCACTATAATGTAGAATGTACATGTCTTTAAATACTTTGATTAAGCTTACAAGTCATCTAAGATGGAACTTGGATAAATAAAAAAAAACTCTTCTTTACTAGATGTAAATCTTTTGCCCGTAGTATTCTTCCTTCATGAATCTCTTAGCTGTCACCAGGAAGTGTATTTCTGATCGTAGGGTATTTTGACATACCTCTTGTGTGAATATGCCTTCACTTTTCAATATCAAGCGCTATTTTGAACCGTTTCGCATTTCTATTCGTTTAGAAAGACGATGAGGTCTAAGTGTTTGTTTCTTAATAAGTCATAATATGAAGCACCTGTTGATAATATTCATTAAGATCCAATCGTTCAGATATTTTGTAAGAATTCTCTTTATTAACATGGACGACATGTTTATGAATAAGTCTAAAGCCATAATATGTACAGCATGTTTAAGGTGCATGTTAATTATATAGGAAGGGCTGTGAATTTCTATTTATGTAAAGGTTTCTGGTTCCCTCGATTAAAATCATGGCATAGGCTTATATTTAAACAATATCTACTTAAATGATAGTTGAGTTAAGGTTAAAATATAGTCTTTAATATGACTTATATAACACTCCTTTGAACTCTCTGAATTTTAGTTTGTGCTTGCAATTAAGTTTCATGTTTGTTTCTCTTTGCAATTTGCATCTTGTTGGACGCTGCTGGTTATGCTCTTTAAGAATTTGTTTTCATTGTTGAATCTGCTCATTTCCTAATCCTTTATATTTTCTCTTCTTTGTTTTCATGACATATGGGAGCATTCTTGAGTCTTGCATTGAGACTCGACATCGCTGCTAGGCCTGAGACTTGCATTTGCATCTCCAGTAGCACCTCTCATCCTTTGAAAATGCACCTGAACAGAATGCCAAAAGAGAGGGGGAGAAGTAGCTGATATTCTCTCCTATCGTGTCGATCGAGTTTTGCTTCATGCTCTGCTAATATTTTCTTAGTTCCTTTCATGGATATAGCTAAATTAAGAGGACTCCAAGTAGTTAATCTTATGGGGGTAGTTTACAGATAATGGGTATATAGAGTTCTAGTATGTTTTCTTTTCGGAGTAATGTATTTAAAGGTTTAGTAATTCAGTCTATTCTCTTCGATTCAAGATTTTTAATTTTTTTTTTCTCAAGGTTAAAAAATGGAGTTTACCTCTAATCATGCCGGTAGCTAAATTTGTTAATTCAATTACACCAAGTGAAGCATGGAGTCTAATAACGTATTTTTTTTTTTTTTTAAAAAAAAAAAAAAAACGAGCCTTTTGAAAGCTAAAAGATCATCTTTGCTCTGTTTCTTTAAATAAAAGGAGTATGTTTTTTTCTGTATGTTCTCAAAATTTATTTCTAAAGGTTCAAACCTCTACTTCAAAAAAAAAAAAAATTCTAAACGTATTATAAGACAAGATTTCCTATGACGTATTATCACTTTGTTGTGACTTAGTGAATCACTACTGTTGCTTGATCATAGCGACTACCTAATTTTCTTTTTTTTTTTTGGCTAGTATACTAAGTACTACATCCATTGTGTTACCAAATGCAAAATCCTTTACTTAATCACTGAAATACTTAAAAATAGAAATACTTTTTCTTACATTACTAATAAAATATTAATATACTATATTTTGTCAGAATTTCTTATATTAACCTAAGTTTGGTCGGTAATCGTAATTAACGAATTTTGATGGATACCTAACACCTTCCATTAGGATATTTAGAAACCTTACCTAGAATTTATTAGGTTAGTAAGACCTTTAAAATTTGGAGTTTATTTTAGGCATTTAAAATAGGTGTCCTAATTCACCGTTAAAATAATTAGGTGGCGACTCCTTAAGTTAAATAATTAGGAATCACCAATATGTTGTACTCCACTTTGACCGGTTAAATTGGGGTATAACAATCATCACATATCATGTTAACGTGAAAAATGAAATGGACTAGGGGTGAGTTCAAGAAACTTGAAAGACTCGTGAAATACGCACCAATGGCCTGGGAACAGTCTTGATGGCTGAGTCTTTTTTCATAAATGGTTTGCTAGTGTTCGTAATGGTGAAACTGATGCTGCTTCCTCTTTAAATGCTCCTGGGGAAAATGCATGACAACAGGTTTTAGTACCCTCTCATGGTATTGTTAACGTTCCTCAGATGGCCGATGCATGAGATGCCTGCATTTTCCATGAAAATCACTTAAGAAGTGGTTATCTCAGTCTAACTGAACATGCAGATTGGTATAGAGTAGTCTGACAGAACTTTTGGCTGGTTGAACTTTATTGGGCTTTTATGCGGCGTGCATAGATTATATGCACATTACTGCAAAGTGCTGAATTTTAGTGTTATTGGCATCTATTAAAGCAGTAATTCTTGCCTTACAGATTGCAAGAGTCACTTGAAATGTAATAGATCAACAAATTGAATCCCAGTGTCCATGAGATAATAGATCAAAGATATCTTGCACATTTCTGCCTATGCTAGATCCTAACGGGGAAAATAATAGTACTAGTTACTGACTTGTGAAATAAGGGTAATACTGATGAACTAATTCAGTGCAGTCAGATGAACTCTTTCTTTATTTACTCACTTGAAAATAACAAAGGAGACAACTTGAAGAAGATTCATACACAGAATAGAAGAGGGAAGGCATGAACATAACTTTTGCACAACACAATCATACGATGAGGTGACAAATTGAGTAAAAACATCACTATATGTCAACGGAGATCACCAGGGCATTATCACCCTTGTCGACCACAAATTTCTTGGTAATTTTCGTCGCAGAAGTTATGACTTCCACTTCATAAGAGCCATGGAATCCACTAAAGCTGAATTGCCCTTGTTCATCAATATGACCATGAGCATGGGATAACCACTCGTGCTTAAGAGCAAGGTACCTTTTTCCAGCTTCATTGATGTCACCTTCTGCATTCACTAAATGTGCATTTGTTCGACTCATGAACAGCTCCCAGAATCCCCACAACACTATGCCTTCTACAGCAGGGTGAGCATAAGCTTCCCGAAGCATAACTTCTAGATCATCAGCTCTAACGTATTCATTATCAGAAGACACATCAACTTCGGTGAACCAGATTGGAAGTCCAAGAATACCAAGTTTGTCCAGAGCAGAACATACAATGGTTCCTACTGGACTGTCAATATGTCCCTGAATACCTATACCTCCAACTGGTGCACCGTGCTCTTGGAGATCAAGAATATGCTCAATGTACTTCTCAGGGGAAGATCGGGGGTCACAACCATCCTCAACATGGTAATCGTTTACAAATAGGATGGCGGTAGGATCCAATTGATGTGCAGTATTAAACATGTATACTCTGATGTCTTTACCCAATGTGTCTTGGTAGAAAGAACCATGCATCATCTCATTATTCACATCATAATGAGGAAACTTCCCCTTGTACCGTGTCAACAGTCCTGTTAGACGGTTTTGAACAGCTGTCATCAAGTCTTTTTTGTTCAAGGATTGTATCCATGCCTGAACAGTGCCCACCACCTCCCAAAAGATACAGTGACCTCGAACTTGGATGCTGTGTTTTGTGCAGAAATCCAGGAGCTCATCAGCATCTTTGTAGTTGAGATTCCCTTGCTGTGCTTCTGTCCAGTACCATTTCAGCTCATTTCCGAACACAGCCCAATTAAAATTCTTGACAAAGAAGGCATTGAAGTCTTCATTGTCCATGTTTGTTCTGCTTATGGCTGCTCCAAAGGGGAAGCTGTTCTGCAGTTGTCTAACTCTAACAAATGTGCCAATCAAACTGCCTGAATCTGATCCTGAGAACTTCAATGTGACGTCTCTCTTGCGTATCTGTGAAGAAAATCAGCAAGAAAGAGAGTATTTGTTACAACAGCTGATGATCATTACTTAAAACACAATAAGTGAAAATATCATGAACACAAAATTAAGTACTACCATTGCAGTTTGCCTCTTCAAGTGTCTAAACCGTGCACATCTGTCAACTGGAAAAATTTGAAGCCCAGCAACCATTAGGTCTACACCAGCAGCAGGACCCTGAATATAAACCATAACCTTAGTTGCTTGCTTCTCAATTCTAAAAGATCCTCCAATTTCATGCCATCTATCATTACTGATCTCAACTTGGCCCCCGTTCACCCATTGGCTGTCTACTCCAAGGGCAACATTTACGTTCTGAGGTCCTGATGTTTGTCCAATTTTAACCCATGCAGATACTTGATATGTCAAATAGAGTTTTACTCTATCTGTGATCATCTGAGCAGGACCCATCCAGTTTTGAGTACGACCGGTCACCAGAATGTAGCGGCCACTTAAAGGCTCATGAGCACCAAGGGAATCTCTAGCCATTGGAGGCATTATATGTGGTGAGCCTGTTTGAACACTCATCGTACAGTTTCCAAGTGCGAACCAGCCATTTGGGCCATCATTCAGACTTGTATTTGTGATTATATTAACACCAAAACCCGGATCCTAAAACAGAAGAAAAATGAAACAGAATAAATACTTAATGCCATACGGAGAGTTAATGGTCAGAGAAGCATGAAAGTACTTAATGATTAAACAGATCAAACAGTTGAACTGCCAACTAGCTAGCTTAAGTGGCACAACCTAACACTTCTACAGAAAATATTAGGCTTCAAGTTCCTATACCAATATCCTATCACCACCACCACCAACAACAACAACAACAACAACAACCCAGTGAAATCCCACATCGTGGGGTCTGGGGAGGGTAGAGTGTACGCAGACCTTATTCCTACCAAGGTAGGACGGCTGTTTCCGAAAGACCCTCGGCTCAATAAAAGCATAAAAAGAAGTCAGATAAAAATATCCTATCACCAACCTCAATGTAAATTAAAAAAGGAGGAAAACACACATTGCAGGATATTCAACTAACCTCAATAACTGGTGGAGAAGGAGGAGGAGCTTTAGATGCATGCTTTATGACTAAATTGTTAAGGAGGATATCCGTTCCTGCAGGTGGACCTTCTAGAAAGACAACAACTTGAGATGGGTTGTCATTTAGAAGAAACTTCCCTTGCAACGTCACCCAGTCTTTGTCTGTGGCTTTGACACTACACACCAGTAGCTTTTGTTAAAACACTCAGACAAAACTTTACTATACATGGTAAATGAAAAAATGGAAGGCAAAACAGAAATAAAGAAGAAAGGGATCAATTAGAACACCACATTCAATTGCCACTCACCTAGTTCAATTTCAGAATGATTATGTTGACATAATAACCCTACAATGCATGAACTATTATAGAGGTGCAAAAAGAGAGATAACAGTAATTTTTTATGTGCAGTTTGAAAGGTGTCCAACGTCAGAGGAAAAAACAGACAATAAAAAGATAGAAGATACTACAAGGATAGAAGAAAATTGTTGATGACAAGGCAGTAGACACTACAAGTACTATTATATGCACAATATAAAAGGGGTAACTTGGATTCACCTACCTGGCAATGCCAATGTACCGTTCACGGTTATCAGCTGCTTTAACATATAATGTACTGCGAAGATCTGCACTAGTGACATTGTTACCATAGATCCGGACAACAGCAGTTACCTCATAAGCAAGTTTTCGCTTCACTCGTCCGGTTAAATCTTGCTGAATCCCATTCCAGCTCTGTGTGCGTTCTGTTGCAGATGCGAAGAATTTTCCAGACAGTGGAGTGATTTTCCCATCTGCCATAGAGGCATGCAAAGCCACCTTGCAGCCTCTCCCAGACCAACTTTTGAGGCCATCATCAAATTGAGGGTTTATTATGATGTTATCATCATCCGTAGAAACGGATGATGTGCCAGAACTCTATCAAAATAAAGAGAGAATCCTTTCAGTAAGAGAACAGATTTTGAATAAACATGAGTAATCTCTACATAAAAGAGAAAAAGAAAGAACTATGGACATAGTATTCGACTTACATCACAAGCGGTAGAGCTGGGACATGAGATCACTACTGACTTTATGAGCAGGTCAGTTCCAGCTGGAGGTCCCTCGAGATAAAATATAACTTGATCCGGCATAGTTGACAGAGAAAATGAGCCTTCTAATATCTCCCAACACTCCTTTGAAGCAGATTTTCTGGATGGATTGAAGCATTACCATGACTATTGTTTTTTTAACAATGAAAGGCGACAAAGACAAGCTAGACACAGAATCTTACTTTGATACGAATAGATATCTTGTTTCTGCATTTTGATACACTAGTTTTAATGTGGCAAGGACTTCAACAGGACCCTGAAAAGTACCAGCAGCTCCAACACAAGCAGAAACTGTATAAGTGGAACCTGCTGATATTCTGCTAGTGATGTCTTGCTCTAAGCCTTGCCAACATTCCTTACGATTCGTGACAACAGCATAACAACAGGCTTCACCTGCTGTTAGTCCTTTATGATATCCAGAACCTGCTGGAACCACAAAAGCATCGCAACAATTGGAGTGCCACAGGTGCAGCCCATCTGAGAAGTCGTGGTTAAGGATGATGTTAGTAGCAGTATCATTCCCATTATCTTTTCCATTTTCCTTTGCACTCTGTAAGAAATTAAACAAGTGTGATTGATGAGCTTGAAGCAAAATTTCAGCATATCCACTAATAATATCAGGTGTAAAATAATAGCCACAGTTGCTTCTTGAAGGTACAGATTTCATCTAATGATAAGTTTCTCACAGGCCATAGTAAAATATCCCGAAGCAAAAAGAAACTGCTCCTAGGTCAAATAAAACTACATAAGATACCGAGTACGGGGGATTTTACTAAATTTTCTTCTATTACGCTTTTGATGGCAAGCCCTGGTGCAGCATAGAGTTGCTCCTTTGGGGAGCATTTCGTGTTTCTCCTAACCCAATTCTCCAACACAAATACGCACAATGCTTCTGTTTCCTTATACCAACACCTAAGGTACTTACAGTTATAGTTTCTAGAGATACTAAATATTGTTCGTTATCTATAGGATTTGCAAGAAAACTCATCATACTTGAATATTTA
Organism: Lycium barbarum; assembly: GCF_019175385.1. Taxonomy (NCBI): domain Eukaryota; kingdom Viridiplantae; phylum Streptophyta; class Magnoliopsida; order Solanales; family Solanaceae; genus Lycium; species Lycium barbarum. Next base: position 142,455,559 of record NC_083338.1, on the reverse strand, counting down.
GCTTATGGCAATTGCCTACAGTATTCCAATCTCAAATGCCATAAACCCTTCCTCAACCCCTCGAATAGCGAATTCGTCGATATTAGTAAACCGGTTAAATCAGTAAAAGAATCTAAAAGAACACATATCTCTCCTTTCTAAAAAGTACAACATCCCCCAATTAGGAAAAATGGAAAAATGCAACCCAATTCGTACCTGAGAATCAAAGTTTTTGGTGGCAGTTATTATTGGTGACTTCTCCATGCTCTCCTTTGATTCCTATTAGTCACAATCACGCGATCTTTTGAATAGAGAAACTCAAACTACCGAATGCAATACCCAAAAAGATATCCTTACAGAGTACAAGTTGGGGAGCATTCATGCACAATTTAAGCCAGTTTTTCTCCTTAAATCCACTTCTCCAACAGAAACACACACAAAGCCTGTGTTTCCTTATACTAACAGCTAATGTACTTAACAATTTTAGTTTCTAAAAACACCGAATGATGTTCTTTATCTATACATTTGCAAGAAAATTCATCATACTAGGATATTGGTAAAAACCTACCCGCACCCGTGTTTACACCAAGCCAATAACTGCATGACATGTGTTTAACGCACTTAGACTTTTAGCACTTAACCATAGTGAATTAACATGAATTATCGCCTCATTAAATCACTTAACTATAATAAATTTACATGGTTTGGTATAAACACCGGGTGCAGGTAAGTATTTACCCTAGGATATTTAGCTTATGGCAAAAGCCTACAGTACTACAGTCTCAAACACCATAAATCCTTCCTCAACCCCTCGAATTCAGCAAATTTTTACATATTCAAGAATTAATAACTACTGAATACAGCAAAAGAATCGCCGAAAACACATGTTCTGCATTCCAAAATAAACCAACATTCCCAAATGGGAAAAATGCAAAACCCAATTCGTACCTTAGAATCAAAGTTGTCGTTAATAGTGATCATTGGTGACTTCTCCATGCTCTCCTTTGATTCCTATAGTCACAATCACGCGATTCATCAAATAGAGAAACTCAAACCGGACACAATGCCCAAAAATACCCTTAAAGAGCATTTCTTGCACAACGCAAGTATTTTCTCTCCTAAATCCACTTCTCCAACACAAAAACACAGAATGCCTATGTTTCCTTACACTAACAACTAACGTACTCACAATATCAGTTTCTAGAAACATTGAATGATGTTCGTTATGTATACATTTGCAAGAGAAAAAAAATCATATTTGGATATTTAGCTTTTGGCACTTGCTACAGTACTACAGTCTCAAATTTTATAAACCCTTCCTCAACCCCTCGACTAGTAAATTTGTTGATATTCAAGAATTAGTAAACAAGTGAAACCAGTGAAAGAATCCTGTCTCAAGAATCAAGAACCCATATCTCTACTTTCTAAAATGGACTCTATTTGACAAAAATGCAAAACCCAATTCGTACCTTAGAATCAAAGTTTTCGTTAACAGTGACCATTGGTGACTGCTCCATCCTCTCCTTTGATTCCTATTGGCCAAAATCACACAATTAATCAAAATGCTTAATTAGTTGCCAAAAAAAAGACAATTTGTTTTTCAAGAACAGAGTACCTGGGAATGTGGTTGTTGTGTTGTACGAGGTTTAAAAAGTCTACGAGCAAAGTTGCAAACAAATAACGTCTTCATTATATACAACTCTTCTTCTTATTCTTCTGTGTTTGAGAAATTTTGCAAGCTAAGTCTTCAGAAAAGCGCGGGACACCAACCAATGATAACATCATTTTCAGTCTCTGACATAACTGTTTGCTACTTTGGTTTTTAGCTGTCTTTCCTGTCTTGTTAATCCAAACATAGACTAAAATAATCCCAACACTAATTCCCAATTAGAAGTAGTAATTATTATGGCGTTGTGTGCTCTTTAAAATTTCCCCTCCTCTTCCCTTTTTTTTTTTTTTTTTCCTTTTTACTTCCGATTTATGTATAGCTGGTGTGATAATGGTGTGAATTTAGCATAAAATTCGGTCTTTTCACAATAAGTGGTGTTTCACAAAATTAAAAAAGGTATTGATTCTTTTCTTTCAATTTTATCCTTATTAAATGGAGTTTTACATAACCAAAAAAATCATTAAAGAGCAATTTTTTTCGAGACATTTGATCATGGATAAGTTAGTAAAAATATTTTTTACTTTCTAGGAGTGACTAATTTTCTTAAAGGTGTGTTCAAGCTAAAAACATCACTTATTATGAAACGGAAGAAGTATATGTTATTTTTAAAAATTCTTCTTAGTCTAGACTTTATAATTTAGGGAGATGTTCTAATTTTCAATTGGTTGATACTTTGTCATCAAGTTTTCTTTGTCTTGGGGCAAAGTCCCACTGGATCCTATTTATAGTATATGGATGTATGCTTGAATTCAAATGGAAGATTGCTAGATATGTTAAGTTAAGCAAATATTTTTATGATATAAATATTTTCTGATTCCTTTCCTTTTAGTTCTCGGGTCTTTATTTACAAGCCAAATATCATTCTTAAGAATATACTTGTTTGGTAAACTCAGGGTTTCAGTTAATATGGGGCTCCGAAATTTCCTGCATTAAGCAGATTTTCAACCATTTTTTCTCTTATATATCCCAAAGATCTCCAATAATTAAAAACCCCAAGTGAAAAGATGTTTTGGTATAAAATTCAGTTACAAAACGCTCTTTTAGTAATTTATCCATCACCTTGTTTGCAATCAAACTAAAAATTTGGAAAATTTTCCAGCATTATTCTAACAAACTGCTAGGAGTCTAGGAAAGTTTGCACTAATGACATTTTTTGTTAAAGATGTTAGGGTTCGTTTGGTACAAGGGATAAGCTGGGATTAAATTTGAGATGAGTTTATCCCACGTTTGATTGGAATAAAATCACAGCATAACTAATCCCGGCATTAGTTATCCCGGGATTGTAGTGTTATTTTACCCCGTGGGAGGGTGGAATAACTAATTCCAGGATAAGTAATCTTGGATAACTGTTTCCCAACTAAACGACCCCTTAAGGTTTACAAGTTTAGTTGCATAAAAGGCAAAGGGATATTTATCCAAATATTGGCATGTTAGTGTATTATTTTCTTGAACTTTGTTAAAAATATCACAACGAGACCAAAGGTGGAAAGAAAAAAATGGGTTTCAAGTTTCAACCGACATTATTTGATATGGAGAACAAAGCAGAAGGAAGAAGAAAAGCAAAAACTACCCTTGCGTGAGGAGTAATAAATTTCCATCGACCTTAAAGAAGATGAAAATCTTTCATAAAGTTCTGTTGGAAAATGCAGTCATGGGAATAAGGAAATTACATGAAGAAACATAGAGTGCATTTCAATCATTTGAAATTACTATAGGACTTTCTCTATCAGGAAGTTGGAAGAAGAAAATTATACCTCCATTCTTCATAGCCCATGAGGAGTTGTCTTTCTTAGAAAAGCATGGCTTAACAGCAAATAGGTGAAGTACACAAGTGACGAACAAACACAAACAGTTAGTAATTTTACTTGACAAGGTAGAATAGGTGTTGTTGACACCCAATTTTGTCCCTTCTCTCCTCCGAAATACCTATTTACGCTTTTAATATTTTTGGCAAATTAAAAATATATATTTATATTTTACTATAATTATTAGCTTTATTAAAATCAGCGTTTCATTATACCATTGCATTCACTAGCTATTGTAATTTCTATTATTATTATTATTATTATTATTATTATTATTATTATTATTATTATTATTATTATTATCATTATCATTATTATTACCGGTATCATTGCAATTCGCATTATAATCATTTTACCATCTTACGCACATGCATAGCATTTATTTTCACAATTAAATAGTAGCGTTTATCTATTGTTGAATTTTCAGGATATTATTGCACGACCATCATATGATCTTACTTTATCTGAGCACTAACAAATACGTACTAAATAACATTTAGCATACATTAATTGAAAAGGGGCTTTTATTTAATTTAGAATCTAAATCTGAGCCCAATTAACCAACATTTCGGACCAGCCTATTTTTTTTAAGTTTTTGCCCAGCCCATTACCCATTAAACCCGACCCGGACGGCCCAATCTCTTCCTAAACCTAAATCCTCCCCCCCCCCCCCCCCCCCCTTTTCTTTTCTTTCTTTCCCTAAACCAGCCAAGCATGATAGCTAGCTTACTTAGGTGTACTTAAGTGCTAGTTCAATTCGGTTAGCCAAATAGCTGCTTATCCAATTTGTCCCCCCTGTATGAGTGAACTGGCTCTGTTGTTTATATTCCTTTCTTCTCCCTCATTTTTGACTGAATGATTCAAACAACCAGTTCCTATTTATTAAAGATGTTTTAAGTCCAAATGGTTTCCCTTAGCTGTACTATATTTAGCCTGATTCGGTTTTAATGAAGAAAATATACATCACTTGACTTGGTTGTTGAAACTGTGATCATAGTCTAAGCTAGAAATGACATGTCGAGTTTGGGAATCATTCCCTTTTCTAGAATGGTTTTTCATTCCCCCCACATTCTGAAATTTGTAGATGATGTTTTAGGTTTCAATAGTCACTAAAATGTTCCTTTAAATGTGCTTAAGTGTATGGCAACCTTGATATGCAGTCACTTAGTTCAAATTTGTTAAGTATAATTCTATAATTGATCTTTGCTTATTGATTGGCTAGCTGTAAATAAAGAGAAATCTGTCTAAGTGTTCCCTTTCCCTTATGTGTTATGAAACTTAAAATGGGCCAAGTATGATAGGAGGATTCTATGTTTGCCACCTTATTCGAATATGTGTATCTTAGCAATGATTCAAGATAAAAAGGGATTATGAGTAAACTATATTCATAAGTGTGATTCTGATGTCTGTATTATCATTGTCCAGTCTTTCAAATTCTAAAAGTTAAACATAGAGTAATATGTGAGTCAATCCTATGGTCTGTCGTAAAGAGGAGGCCACTGGAGTGGATTACTGTTTAGGTGATTATTAGTGTGCCTTAGTTTCTCAGCCTTTGATTGAGCTTAAGCCAATAGTTTTCTTTTTTTGAAAATGTAAGTGGTAGATTAATGATGGTATGAGCATGAATATAGTTTGCTTCAAGTGTTTGGTGGTTTTATTCCATCTTTGCATTGTGTACAGTTTGGATTGGTCTTATTGTAGAATTGAAACAAGACTCCAGATCTGTCCTTGTTTGAACCTTAGGGATGGTTAACAAAATATATGACTTTGGAATATGGCCTTTGGTACATCTGTTGGTTCCTCTTTGTGTTGTTTGTATTCTTTGAAACCATAATCAACTGATGTAGATTGGCCAGGATAAGCCTTCTTGTAGGTTTAGATGCTGTCATACACTCATACCTAAATAACTGCCGAGCTGATTCAGTGTTTGGCAGTCTTAATAATACATGTTCCCTGATTAGAAATTGAGAGCTGATGTTGGTTCCCTTTGGAATAATTCCCCTCTAGTTAAAAGATGATATTTTGCTATAATTCTAATATCGTAAGCCACTGGCAGTGATGATATTTTGCTGTAAATATTGGTGCACTGCCTTGTCAACAATGTAGATTATGAACTAAAATGGGCCTACATGCTATAAAATCCCTCCTGAATTCAGTAGATATCTGCACATCATGTTCAGACTTGGTATGCATCATGAATTGGCAGCACACCTTTTTTTTTAAACTATGCACGAGTAACATATACAAAATGTCTTATTTGAATTCTTCAAGTTGTTGTATGTTGCCAGTATACTTAGTTTATGTTATGTGCATCTTCGTACGAGTAAACAAGTATTAACAAGTCACGTGTATAGTTTGTTATCAGTTTGGCTTTGTTTAAATTTTGTGCGTTGTTGTTAGCATATCTCAGTTGAATGTATACAGGGTGTATACTCAAACATGCATAGCATGTATACAGGTCGCTGATTTGGTTGTTTCGAATTTTTACATTATATAGTCTTATTTATGGATTAAACACTAATGCTTATCTTTCTTTTATGCATGAACCTCACGTACGAGTCCGAGGGACTCGTTCTTCTTCCGCATTCGGTGTTGGGCTAAAAGCCCAACGCAATCTCCTCGGGTCATCTTCCATCAGCCATCCGCAGCAATCCATATATAAAATTTGTTATTAGGCCAAAGCCCAACAGCAGCCCCTTGAACGCAACATTTTCAAAAAAAAAAAAAAAAAACGTGGGTTGAGCCCACTGCCACCAGTAGCACAATCAACGACCCTAAAGTGGGCTGAGCCCATTTTAATATCTTTTGCTCCTTTGTTTCATTTTATGCATTAGATTTGTATTTGTGCAACTAACATTTTACTTAGTTTTGTTTCCTTAGCTAAATGAACCTTAGTAGAATTAGTATGAAACTTAGTTTCAGTGAAAGGGGTAGGTAATTTAAGAAAGACCAATTAATTCCAGTTTCATTTTCTTCTTTTACATTATTCATAGTATCTTAATATTTATTTTCAGAATAATTGATTTTTAAAATAGTATGCTTTGAATCAAAGGAATTATGTTTTATTGTTACTATCTTAGAAATTAAAACGTCACTAACACACAAATATTAATCCAAGTATATTTTATAAATATTTTAGATTGATCCGATTATACATATTTAGCCAAATATAGTTAAAATAAAGTTAACAAAAGAGAAAGAAAACTCACCTCGTCTTATATTCTATTTATAGAATAAGAGCCCGTTTGGATTGGCTTACAGCTTAAAGCTGTTTGCAGCTTATAAGCTGAAAAAAATAAGTTGGGGTAGTCCAACTTATTTTTTTTGGCTTATAAGCTGTTTTCAGCTTATAAGCTGCTTTAGATAAACTAAGTCAAATGGGTCCAATTATTTTTTTGAGCTTATTTTAAGCATAAAATGACTTTAAGCTGGCCAGCCAAACACTCAAAAAAGCTGAAAACAGCTTATAAGCCAACTTATAAGCCAATCCAAACGGGCTCTAAGTCCAAATCTTTTACATGTTAAAGTTCTTATTTTGTACAAATTATTATATTTTCTGTAAATCTTATTTTAACTAACATTATTTTCCCTTAAAACTTTTAGCGATAATTGTAAGCCATTTTCTAAAAACTAAACGCTATATTTAGCCTTAATTAATTAACCTAAGTTTGGCCGGTAAATCGCAGTTGGCGGATTCTAAAGGATGCCTAACCCCTTCCCTTTAGAATAATTAGAACCCTTACCTAGAATCACACTGATTAAGCAGATCATTAACGGAGATTTAGGTAGCTTTACCTTAGTTAATAATTAGGTGTCCTAATTCACCTTTAAAATCAATTAGGTGACGACTCCTTAAATAAAACAAATGGGAATCACCAATATGTTGTACTTCTACTTTAACTCGGTTAAAATGGGGTACGACAGGTGTGATGCCGAGTATGTTGCTCGGACTCTTCTAAAATGTCGTGCATGTGGGATCCTCCAAACAGTAGTGCATTTTTGGAAGATCCGACACGGGTGCTGGAACATTTTTGGAGAATCCGAGCAACATAGGATACCGATGAGGGAGGGCGAGTCAAGGGAAGGACGAGAAGATTTCTAGGCCAACAAACTTTTGAAGAAGGGTAGCAGACTAGCAGGACACCTTGTTGACACCTAATTTTGGCTCGTCGTGCTTAAAATTAACGTTTCGGGGGGGCTTGATTCGTTAAAGAGCACGAAATAGCATTTTTACACATTTTTGCATTTTTTGACAATTTATCAATAATTATCCTTATTTTAGGAATTTCATCAATTTATTGTCATTTTTAAGAATCATTATTTTTGCACATGTACAGCGTAATACTACCATTTTGTGCAATTAATAATTGTTTTTTTATTTTATAGCAGTACATTTTTGTATCTTATACATTAATATTTAAATTTTAAACTTATATTATTATTTATACATGTATTAGTTAACTATATTTTAGTATAGTCCGTCAATGTAGAGAAAATCGGAGCAATTAATTCTTAAACGCAGAGTAAGAATTTGATCAAGTCAAGGTCTTGTCACTTTTTAAAGGGTGACATTTGAAGTGATGGGTTTGATTCTTTATCCATTGGTTAATAAATTTTTATACATTGGTTAAAAAATATAAAGAACCTATCAGGCAATAACTCAAAGATTAAAATGAGCATTGAGCGCACAAGGGAATATGGCTTTATATAATAAGATGGGTCATTTTATTTAATAAAAGAAATTGGAGGGTTCAATTATATTTTCATCTCTTCACTACTACACAAAAATTTTAAGATCACCAAATAGACCTAAATGGTCTTCTTCTTTCTTTTCTTGAAAACAGCCGCTAGGGCTCTCTCTCCTCCGACCAGCCACCGCCACAACGATAACACCACCACTAGTTGCGCCCTCTTCTTCCCACATTGCTTCGTCACCGTCAACGACACCCCAAAAACCCAACCACGACTCCGCTGCCCCACCACTTCATCTTCCCCTCTCTCCATTAACGCCGACGAGCAGTCCGTTCGTCCCCTTTCCCTTGTTCTCCAAGCTTCAACAACGATAACAATCCTAACCCCTTCGTCCTTTCCCGTCACTGCCTACCCGACGCCTGAGAACAGCCATCAACGGTGGGGGAGGAGCAGCCAGCAGCGACACTGCCTTCCTCCATGAAACCCATCTCTGACGAAACACCACGACGACGACGAACTCCCTCTATTTTGCTGCTTCTCGCCCCCTGTTGCTTCTGCATTAAGAGTATTTGTATATATTTGCAGGTTTATAACTATTTTGCGTTTAGCGTTACTGCTCCATTCCGCTACTACCATCGTTGGACTGTTTTTGAGAGTTTTCCGGTGACCTCTGTGTTGTCGGAGCCGCTCCATCTTGCTCGCTGTTGTTGCTACTGGTTGCCTGCTATGTTTATCTTCTCCGCGGAGCCTCTTACTGATTTCCTTACGTTTGTGCATGTATATTCATGTGGTACTTTAATTTGTGAATTGGTTTTGGTCTTCTCTATAGCTGATGTATTGTTTTGATTCCCTACGGTTGGTCTTGGACTTTTCTTTTTGTTTATTTTTTTTTTTAAAAAAAACATTATCTTAACTAATAAATCTTTGTTTTCTATACCCGGAAAATACTAACTTCGGCGGTCAATGGTACTCTGCTTAACCTTTATTGGACGATTTGCTACAATCCACTAAAAAAAAACGGGTTTTAGCGACGGACGAAATCCGTCGGTAAATAGCATATATCTGTTGCTAAACCAATATAGCTACAGAATAACTACAGAATTTAATCCGTCGGTAAAATCCTCGTAGCTAGCAATTTGCCGACAAAAAAAATGAATCTGTCGCTGGAGTAACGACGGATTGGCGACAGATTATATTTGTTGCCAATATGAGCGACGAATGAAATCCGTCACGATGTTAATAATTTCCGTCGCTAATTGTATGAGTTATTTCGTCGTTTCTTCTGATTGGCGACCAATAATTTTTGTCGCTAATTCCGTAGCCAATTCTTTTAATACACATTTCTGCATTCCTTTTGGCGACGAAAAATAATTTGTCGCAACATTTGAAATCCGTCGCAAATCTTTTTTATTTTTTATTTTATATAATATTTTAAATACACCTGTCCAAGCATATATTAGATACTCATGTAATAACTTTATTAATAGAAACTAATATTCTACAAGGTCCAAAATACATAGAAAAATGCAAAATAAGTTTGGAGCATCCACAACGATAATATCCAAACCGAAAAATCCAAAATCATATGCAACATCCATAAAGTCCAAACAACAAAACTAACAACCATAAAATCCAAACCAAAAAACTAACTAATGAGAGACTGAAGAGCCACGATCATCATCAGAAACCGATGCATGAACTTGATCAATGTTGGCAGTAGCTGGAGCTGAAACTATAGGTGCCATAGATGATGAATGGTCATTAGGAGTGTCCATCTGAGAAGAGACTAAAGGATTCAATCCACGTACCCGCTCAACAATAATAGGAAGCAAGCGATCAGTCAGTGCAGGAATTATGCTATCAGTCAATGCAGGAATTAATCGCGTCACTAACTCATCCAAAGTTCCCGTCGCTGCTGGTTGAGCATTCGAAGGTGGTACTGAGGACGTAGCATCAGATACAGAAGAAGGACGAAGATTCGACCCATAATATAAAACTGCTTGAGATCCAAGACCATATATTCTTCTTTTCTTTACCCCTCCTACGGCTTCGTAATAGGCTTGACATTGATCAACTTCAGATTGAGTTTGTGACTGATTTTGTAGTATTTCTTGATATTTTTCCTGTAAAAAAGTGTGATAATTAGTTAAACTCATTTCACTAACAGTAAGCACATGTAAGAGAACCATTAAATACAACAAGAATAATGCCCTGAAAGCTTGAATACAATTCAAGATATCTCTGTCTCACTGAAGGAAGCAAACAGAGCTTCTTTTTTTATTTTTTATTTTTAAGTTTTGATAAGTTCAGACAACAATTCAAAAGCTGAACATCAACAATATAACCAGATTGGTGCTTTCTAAACTAACCACCCTGAATTAAACAAAATAGTTATTAAACTATTACAGTGAAAATACCTAAATGAAACACCAACATTATTCACAAAACATACATCAATTAACTTATCTATAAAATAAATAATCTGGTCCTAGAAAAAACAATAAATGATGTTTCATCATAACACACACCCACACAATAAACAGTTATGCTTTCCTCTATTACCTCATAAGAATAACTGGCATGTGCATCTGGCACAAGAAACTGGCTTTCAAAATTTCCATCTGTAGTTGTTGTACTACTAATCACTATGAGGAGACTAGTTACCATCTGTTTAGTTGTGGTTATATTGCTAATCAAGTTTAAACTTTCTTCTGCAATTCATGTGGAATTAATCTGATCCATGGACAGGTTAAGACAAAAAGCTATGAAGTGGTGGTTGGCAAAGCCTAAAAATGAGGTTCATCAAACCATTTTACAATGCTTACCAACTGTCATATGCTGGCAAATATGGAAAAGCAAGTGCACTGCCAGGTTTGATAACAAAACTGTCTCACTGGTTCATTATCCAGCAAGTGACCAAGATGATCACTATGATCATTCATTTACAAGCACTATGATCACTATAATCATTCATCTACAGTTCCTTGACCTGCAACTACTAAATTGCAAAGCAAGCTCGCGAGCTAGTAAAAAGAAAATCACTTTCTAAATAATAAGATATAAGTGTTCTCCAAGCAAGTCCTCTAGTTGCACCAGCAGCAAGCCTTGCTGGCCAAACGTGCTTGAAATCACCATTCCTAACACCAGTACTAAGAAACACCATTCCTAGTTGAAATTACAATATTTCCACTATCAAAAGAATTAGTACCTGCTAATAAATCATTAAGCTTAATCTTGTTAATAAGTTTTTGAAACAATGTAAACTGAACAATCTTAAAAGCTCTCAACTTTTCAACCCAATCACTAGCATTATTACTACTACCTTTACCATCACCAAGCTCTCTATCTTCCTAGTTTGGCTGAACCAAAAACCATCTCCAAATCCCAAATCCAAGAATTAAAGATCCTAAAGCACCAACACCACCAACAGCTATAATAATAACAAGGCTCTTATTACTCAACTTACTACATTTATTTCCAAGTGGGTTCCCACAAAGTCCATTATTCTCTTCAACAACTAACTATGCTCTCTAAAAGATGCAAATAAATCTGAGCAGAGATCAATGAAAGAATCTGTGCAGAACTTAGTAATCACTAGTTACTACCAAACAAAAATTTCACACAAGCGGATGTGAAGAGTAGATGGTAAAGACTGGACCCAAGTCCCGAGTAGGAGAAGCTGCATTTTTTGGTGTACCAGAACTTCATATAGATAACAGGTGCATAGATAAAAACCCAACTCTTTATTCAACATTAAGGAGCCAAAGAATTACAGCGGCTTACACAAAAAAATACTTAGTTCAAATAAACCAATTATAGATCTGTTAAGAAAATAAATTATCTCGAATCAACTAGCTTACATAGATGAAGATGAGTGAGCTTACATCATAGACCATTGCAAGCATTGATATAAAAAACCAACTTATGTACACTTAAGTTTTACAGCCAGAAGAAGATGCTTAAAGTAATGAAACTAAAGTCAGCATACCAACAGGTGATTTACTTGCAGAAGTATACAAAATTGACCACAAGCATAAATTTACTACATTAACATGATGGTGCCCAATTCCCAGCTCAATGATAATAAAATCCAACGGTTCTCGGTTGGTATGATATACTAGGATAAAAGCATCCAAAAACACAGGCATTACTTAACTCACTAGAAGGACATGGATTTTAAGATAAATATTAAAAGTTTCCCAACTCTACATTTGACACACCAGAAAGAACTTTATTTGACACACCAAACCGTTTCAACCGGTCCAACCTGCCAATCTCAAATGGTATTGATCCAGCAATTTTGTTGTCATTTAGCAAAAAGGTGTTCAAGAATTTGCAGTTAATAAACTCAGGTGGTACAGAACCAATAAAAGAGTTACCAGAAAGATCAAGATTAACTAAATAAGGTAACCAAGAACAAATTTGAATAGGTAGTGCACCTGAAAGTGACTTCCTAGAAAGATCAAGTGATTGAAGTGAACTACAAAACTGAAGATAAGGTGGTAGTGAACCAGATAAAGACATAAAAGTAAGTTGAAGTGAAATAAGCCTACTTTGAGAAAACAAAAGCAGAATTATTGATTTACTCTGCTAAAGGAATATGAGTGTTCAGAAAACATATTTGTTAACATAAAAAAACTGAACTGAAATCAGACAGTACATGACTGTAAATCTGTCACTTTATATAATGGTAGTGCTAATCTTGTAGTAGATAGCTTTGCAAATGGTTGTGTAGTTGAGTTGATATTTAACCATTCCCTTTCCATCTAGTATGTTAAAAACTTACTCGTACCCAGTGTTTAACAAAGCCCTATCAAGACTTGTTTGGTGTTTAAATTAAACTAGCGAATGCAGACGGGGTTTTTTTTTACACACTTTTGTTGTGATTAAGTATTTTACCCATCTAGTACTGTGTCTTAATTTCTGGCATGGCTTTTACTCTTGGTTTCCTTATAAGCATCATTTATATATGTAGTTAATGTTTCCCACTATGTTTAAGATAGTATCTTTAAGTAGCTTGGAGGAGATTCCATCTTTTAAACAAACTTACCTTGTGTGCAGGGATTATGTGAGTAGATTGTAAAGGTTTTGCTGATAGTGGTGCTGCTATTTCTGTAGGGTACTAGTCCTGATGTGGTTGCTTATAGAACTTTAATGAAGACCTTTATGAGGGCTAAAAAGTTCGATCAGTTTTGGCTTCTAATATTGCAATCAGCCATTGGCTTTCGCTCTTTTCTTGAATGTGATGGGACTAAACAAAGAAACTTCCTATAGAAGATTATAGAATGTTGGACTCACATGCACGATTCGGGCTCGCTCACCAACAAAAGATTTCCATCATGACCGTGTGTATGGACGTGCAAATGTACCTCACTTGGTGTTGGATCTCGACCCTTTTTAATAGCCTATACAAGAAAAAAATATACATAGTTTAGTAACTTCCAAAACCAACAAAAACAGCAACCAATGTCACAGTAGAGAATATATTTTGACATATTCCTTTTATATATGCAAAGTCCATATTAGAATATGTTCATGAAAATTTAAAAACTAATTGAAGGCAGGAAATCAGTAAAAAGTTATGGTGAAAATGAGAGAAAAAATTTAAAAACTAATAATATTAATTAGTCTGTGGCGGTCCATGAACCCATACAGTCAATGGATAACCGATCCTGATCATTATCTTCAGAATTTGTTTGCAAATAGGCTATATCGCAAGTCCGAAATAATGAGTAAATCCTCAAATGTGCAATCAGTCCACAACTACTAAACATAACAAATATAACTGCGCCAAAATCCATTTATTACTGTTATAAGCTGCAAAATCCATAATGCTAGTTTAAAAAACCTATGGACTATTAAAGATAAGAAGCATCGTAAGAACATGATTAAGCACTTTAGTCAACGAATCCTGACAGCATTTCTCACCTCAGATGATAAACTCCCCTGGATGTAATATATACAAAATAGTGGGCAGACAGTAGAAGGGTGGTACTGACCCCATCTTATGAAACAAGCACTTCAACTAAGTCTGTTCTTGATAGTACAGTAGTTATACAAGGAAATTAATTTGCATTCCCTTAATTATCAGAAAAGGTTATAGAGCCACCATCAGTACTGCAAAGAAAGAGAGAACAAAAGCTGGCCTCAACTCAGATGAGTAAACCAATAATGCAGCAGGTGCCGTAAATGCATTTTGGTGCTAAATTTAACATGGTTCCCTCATTAGCTTTTTGGGGTAATATACATATCCAACTTTAGTAATTCTGTCAAATGCAGAAATATTAATTTTGAGAGCATAGCAGGGTGGGTAGCGAGAACCAACATGCATGATGGTTCACTATACCCGAAATAATGAGTAAATAACTCAATTAATGAGTGAAAATATGCTATTTTTATTGCTCAGCAAATTGTTTTAGTGAGAAAATTAGAGATAAAGGCCAATTTTTTTATATAATTATATAGATTTTCAGCATTTTCAACCTGCAACTGATGAAGCAGTCTAAATTTCCGAAAATAACAAATAACATACAAGTCCAAACTTGCCAACATAAACATACTGCAGCAACTGATGAGGCATTCACCTTCATGATGGCAATTTAGTTAGGCAAACGCCAAAGCCACAGAATTAACTTACAAGTCTCTTGTGATGATCTCCGATGGAAATAGAGCCACCCGTGTGAGTCCCACTAGCAGCTGCATCCTCACCGCCACGACGATTCTTTGAAGCTATTTTTGATTTTTCAATAACCTTAGGATCTGCCCAATATTTCTTCCAACTTTCCCATGTTTCTTTCGGAACATAAACTGGCCGAATTCCCTCACCTTTTATTGAGCTAACGAAATCACAGTAGCTTCTCGCTGCAAAAAGAAAGTGTGTTGGCTATGAAATTTAAGGAGGTAATAATAAACTTTCTTAATCAACAAAGGAAAAAAATTAGTAAAGACAAGAAAGATTACCAACATTAAAACAAGCAGGTATAGATACTATAATCCTACTCAACCAGACAACTTCACTAAAATGCGCCATCAACCACAAATAATTTTAGCAAGGGTAATCAAACAAATAATGACACAGAGAATAGCCCCAACTTTATGAGCCAAAGTTAAAGGTAATTAAACAACCTACTGTTTTTCTCTTAGTTTTCTGGTTGTTAAAGAAAGAAGAAACTCAAGAAATCAATTAAGCAAAATGAGGCAAATCTATTCTTTACAGAATTTCTCAAGATCGTAAGGAATACAAAAAATTTCACCAATTCAAACATTAGGTGAGGTAAAAGAAATCACGAGTCACATTAGGACTTCCCAAAGTGGCTATAAACTTAGTTATGTTCATTTTAGAGAGGTTAAACCTGCTAACTTTAGGCAAAAAAGGGCAGAACCGAGAAGTGCTTTGAAATACTTTCCTTAATCAATGAATCTAACATTTACCATTTGGAATTACTAGCCTTGTCACGGGAGGATCATGTTTACAAAATTTGAAGACTCAAAGTATCACAACAATATTAAATAATTCATGTATTTAGTAGATGAAGTTTAAACATGCCTCAAACTCAAAGTTCTTCGCTTAATGTTAAGCTCATTTTAGGACTTTAAAACTTCTCCATTTCTGGACAAACAGTGAGAGCAAATAGAAATAATCCTAACAAACCTTTCGAGAGCTTTTTGAAGAATTTGATGAAGTACAACTCTTTCCTAAACCCTGCAACTCTTTCCTAAACCCTGCAAGAATGAATATAAATCAAATCCTTCAGTATTAGTGAAACAGAGATTTAGTCAGGAAACCAAAAATTTACGTTCTTTAACAGCATAAACATCGTTAAATGTCATAAAAGAGGAAAATAGCATTGAACAAAATAGCAAAAGAAAAGAAGAAATAGATACCCAAGCCGTCACTTTTTTTATCTATACGTTTCCAGATAGCTATACATATATCTACTAGTTGATTATTAGTTTATTACATTCTAACACTAGTTGATTATTAGTTTATTACATTCTAACTTAGATTAATGTGCACATAACAAGTAAATTGAGATAAATGCGGTCAACTGAGAATAGTTATTGCTTGCAGTTCCAATACTAATAAAAACCCACTATTTTCACACTAACTTCCCAATTAAATTCCAGATAATTTCAAGAATGCATAAGAGCACAACTCTTATAACTTATTTTCATAAAGGAGTTGATTAAAAAGAGTACACCTTGGGGGTATTCGGATTCCTAACTTGGGTTTTCATATGGAATTTGAAGAGAAAACTGCAGTTGCTGAAGTTGCACCCATATTTTCTTGGAAAACTATTTTTTGATGCTAAACAGAGAAACTAAACTATATTTAAGAAACCCAAAATAAAACAATTGCAAAATTTCTCCTCCTTCCAACACACTGACACATAAAAGGTGGCAACAAAACCAAAATTTATGTTCTTTAACAGCATAAACATTGTTAAATGTCATATACAAAATTCAAGCTAAGCAATAAGTTCCCCAAATCACAAAGGCCATGATCAACCTTGTTGATTTTCAACAAAAACTGGAAAAAGAACAAGACCCACAATTTATTCAACTATAATTCGTACAAGAAAAACAAAGTACACACAGAAATTAACTGAATTTCAACTCAAACGGAAAGAAGGATGATTTTCAACAAAAAAAAAAAAAAAAATAGACCCACAATTTATTCAGAGAAAGAAACAGATTTGACACCTGAAATTCAACTCAAACCCCCTCAAAAGAGCCCTCTCTTTGATGAAACAACTGCTACTGCTGAGAGCTAAGCGACTCTTACTGAGGTTTTTAGGGTTTTTATGATTATTATTGATAATACCCAGTGCTACTGCTACTGCTATTGCTTCTCTCTCTAGTGCATGTATGTGTCGCCTTTCATAATACCCAAACCCACAATTTTTTATCTATACGTTTCTAACCTTTAAGGGAAAATGTTTATATCATTTACCCATTAGAAAAGGTGGTCAGCTGAGCTGAGCATGACCAAAAATACAAAGGAAAAATGGAAGACTGATGATATTTACTTTTTTAACTGATATAGAAAAGCAAGAAAGAGAGAGAGAAATAAACAAAGTAAATCACCATGGTAAATGAGAAATAAACAGAGTGAGAGTATGAGAATGGCGTCGAATTTTCCGGTGGGTTTGAAAAGCACCTCTGGTGGGTTTCAAGAGAAAGAGAAGATGGTGGGTTTGAACTGAAGAGAAAGAGGTGTTAGTGCGTTTAGAGAAGATGGTGGGTTTATTTTATTTCGTTTATAAAAATAAAACTAAATTTTATTTACTGACGGATACATTCTGTCGCTAACAATTAACTTGAAATTTTACCCTTTTAAAAGATAACGACGGAAATAATCCGTCGCTACATACGTCGCTAATCTGTAATAAATTTTGCCGCCTATGGTTTGTCGTAATTTTAGTAGCTAAAATAAAGGCGCGCAATTTTCGAGCCAAAATACAGCGACAGATTTAAAAATTCGTCGCTATTTCGTCGTTAATTTAGATAGCATTTCTTTTTTCATTTTTTTGGCGACAAAACTCTAATTCTGTAGGTAATCCGTCGTTAGCTAGAGACGGAATTAATTGTGTCGCTAAAATCTGTCGCTAAAACCCGTTTTTTTTGTAGTGATCCCGCTATCCGAGACTGTTGTTGACACTTTCATCATTTTTATCATTTTGTTAATTTAATTTGGACAAATACTACATCCAAATGGCCGATGAAGAAATTTCCGTCGATTTCCAAGGCCTCCCATGTACAAAAGACGTGTTTTTATTTTAAGTTTATTTATTATTTCTTTAATTCATTAGATAGTTATTTATTCTCTTACTAACATTTTTACCAAGTGCTTATACAGGTACAAGAAAATACATCTCGAAGACGATACTCGGAAGGAAACCAAATCACTGTTTGTATTTACTTTCCGCGTTCTTTATAACTGTACAAAATATAAACTCGTAGTAGTGGAAACTTTATTGTGGAATGACGGGCTGATATATTTATTTACTTGTCGCCTTGTTTGTTTAACTTAAAATTTGTCATTCGCTTTAGGCAAGACTTAGGCCGTCAATACTTTCGTAAATAGATTAAATTGACTTGGTATAAATACTTCGTTAATTAAAATCACACTTTTGGCATTTAGGAAAAATACTAGTCCATCCTTTATTTTATATTCTTTACACACTTTTAATACAGTGTACATTTTTTATTGTTTCGTGTACACTAATACATATTTTAGTTAAGTTAATCGACGCTAGGTAAATATTTAGTCGTCCATTTGCAAATATTTTATTCTTTAAAGGCATTACATATTTTCACTCTTTTTTTTTAATCCACAATCCCTTATACTTATTTTTTACCAATACTTTTTTTTTACAATTCTTTTGTTCCTTACTCTTTTGATAGGATATTCATTAAACAAACACTCTTTTATGAAATGGTAGAAATAAGTCAAATCGACTGCACTTTTTTTCTAATTCTTTTGTTATATAAGATCTTTACACCAATGAATATTTTTAAAAACCTTTTTATATTATTTATGCATTGATATATCTAGTTATACATTTTTTTATTTTGATATACACTCTTTTATATTTGAAATATATTCTTTATATGTTTCATATACTTACATTCTTTTATATACATAAACACGCATTCTTTATATATTTGATATACCTATTTTACATATTCTCATATTTTTTATACATCTTTTATATAGTTATATACATTATTTACACTAACAGATATACACTCTTTATACCAATAGATACACTTTTATACTTACGAGGTACAGTCTCTTTACACTCCTTTGTACATTTCTATCGATATACATTCTTTATAAAATACTTTATACTTGATATACATATATTTTTATACACTGCATATACTTAGCATATTATCACCTAGTGTAGCTTTTTCATGAAATCGCAACATTTTGAAAACAGGTAATAATAATGATAAACAGAAAGATAATCCCCCTCTAATGTTTAGTTGAACTAAGTTTAAGGACTGTCTTCGGACAGGCTCTGAGGGATGCTTGATACCTTCCCCTCAGGGTAAATAAAACTTTTATCTAGAATCTCATAGGTTTCACGGACTAAAAATGGAGTAGATACACAAATACATATAGGTTTCCTATTTTTTCGTTAAAAATAAGGTGGCGACTCTAACCCTTTTTAAACCAGTTAGAAGAACCGGGAAATTACAAACTATCTTGGACCCGTTCAAAATAAGGCATAACACACCTTAGGCCAATTCACATAACACAAGTTCATATGGTACGCACACTTTTTGGTTCGATGATGATGTTATCCAACAGAAATTTGTGAGGTTTGTTGGGCTATAACGAACAATACGTGCCATGGCGTGGACACTGTGACAATAGGACTCAAATCAATCACGCCAATTTGATGCAGTCTACAAGTTAAATTAACGCGGTAAATGTTTCCGCACCATCATTTAATTCCATGTAACTACAAAACTCTGGACAAGCGCGAGGTGTAAAGGTTTGTAGTCTCATTAGGCTTCATATACAACAACTCTGATATAGTGCAGAGATCCGTAGGTGATCCTTTATATAGAATTTGCAACATTGGAAATACTGTAAGAGTGCTTTTGTATCAATTTTCTTGGTGTAACTATGTTGGATTAGAATAGTTAAATGTACTGAACATCTGGTTTTCGTTAAGCCTAAAACTTGTGTTTTAAGAACTGCATTAAGCTGGATGTCAATCCTGCTAACGCGGGATACTTTTTGCACCGGGCTGACCTTTTGTTGTTGTGTTCTGTTTTGCAATTGGCACTATAAGAAAAGCACGCCAGACTCTGCCTAGTGAACCTGCACATTGATATAGAGTCATTAATAGAGGTGGATTCAGGATTTAAATATCATGAGTTCAACATTTAAGGTTCTTAGCATTGAGTCTGTTATATGTTTAAAGCTATGAGTTAATATCTACTATTTGTTGTAATTTGTAAACTTTTACATATTTAAGCGATGCGTCGAAAGTACTGGATTCATATGAACCCGGTATCGATTTGCTACATCCACCTCTGGAGTCAGATTAGTCAAGTTGAATTCAGTGCCTATAAGATAATAGATCAAGATATCTAATTTGCTAAAACTCATTCCAGGATATAGCCTAATGGAGGAACTATACTAGTTGCTGACTTGATGTTATGTTATGGAGCAAGGCTAAGTTAAGTTACATTACACAAAGTTGTCCAGTTCAAACCTGTTAGTATTGTTTGATTACTTAGGATAGTGCTCTTCTGGTTTTATGTAAACGGGCTTAAATTTCTTTCTTTGGCCTAATTATGGATTAGAGGATTCCAAATTTGAAATTTATGAATATTGGAAGCCGTAGTTATTGACTTTCAATGCAAAAATAAATATTGATTTTTTTTTTTTTGGTTAAAACAGATTCTAGTGCGTATATATATATATATATATATATATGCACTATACAATACTAAAGTTAATCGTTGTTTAGGCTTATGCCTGTTACATGCCCTGGCGGGTGCGCCATTGTTTGAACATTAACAAAATTTACGCATCTTTCAAAAGTAGTTCCTCTCTTGTCATCCCAAAAACATTGCTCACAAAAAAAAAAAAAAAAAAAAAAAAAAAAAAGGAGGAACCGCATGAACTTTCACTGCACTAAAAAACTTTTTCCAAGCACCTTCCTTTGCTAGTAGATCTGCTACCGTATTCTGCTCACGGTATATATGTTTTAGCTCCGGAAGGCCCAGCTTGTGCATGAACAACCTACTTTCAGAGATAACAGTTTGTAAGGAGTGTGCCCATTTTTCAACATGTTGATTACCTCAGTGGAATCACAGTTGATTTCCAAAGGTTTTAGATTGTGTTCATCTTCTAGTCTCAATCCCTGCAAAATAACCGTTAGTTCTGCATAAGTATTAGTAATGTTTGGGAGGCCTTTGATAAATCCCACTACCCAATCACCCTAGCTGGTTCGAATAACCCCTCCGATCCCTCCTATTCGTGGGTTTCCTAAACAAGAACCATCAGTGTTAAGTTTAAAGGTACCATTATCGGGGGGTTCCCATTTCACAGAAATTTTTATTTTCCTATGCTCAGGATTTGAGACGTCTGTGAGTTGAGTATACTCAACAACTTTTCCATAGGAGCTCTCAAATTTAGGCTGGTTAGCTTTACCATTGAAGAGGTTGGCATTCTTATTAAGCCAGATTTCCCATAAGCATAAAGGAATAAAAGTATTCCAATTTAAGAGGTGATTATACTTTTCCTTTTTAACTTTTCCTTTTTAAGAAGAGGTCAGTTATTAAAGAAGTTAGTATTGTTGTTAAATTAAGCTTTCAAATCCAGTTGAGATTAAGGTTACCTCTAGTACTGCGATTGGGGGTTTTGCTAGCTATGAGGTTGTAAGCAGTCATAGAGGAGAATTCCCCATTACTAGTGAACTTCCAATAGTTATAATCTTCTTCAGTACTATTAAAAGGTATGAAGGTGTTTGAGATAAAATGCTTAGTTTGAGGGGGTAGATCAAATGAAAGATTTAGCCCATTTCTGATGTCACTCACCTTAAGATGCTATTCCCCTCTATTTAGGGGACCTTGGATGGTTTCTCTAAGAGGGGACTATTAAGGATCCATTTATCATACCAAAAACTAACTTTATTACCCTTAGTAACCACCCATTAAGTAGCATCCCTACAAGTTTTGTATCTCTCTAAAATATTCCCTCAGGTTCTAGAGTCGTGCCTTATTTGGGTGGGTCTGCAGTTCTTAGCAATCAGGACAGAAGCCCAAAAGGAGTCAGGCTTTTTGAGAAGTCTCCAAGTTAGAGCAGTATGCATGGTTTTGTTCTTAACCTCAGCCTTATGAATTCCTAACCCCCCTCCCCCCCTTCAGATTTAGGTTTTGTCACTGTATTTCATCCCACCAGATGCATTCTTTTCAGCAGTGGTTCCCCAGATAAAGTTCCTTTGAACTCTATTTATAAGTTGGTGGGTTTTACTAGGTAGCTTGATATATTTCATGACATGGTTAGAGATACTATTAAGTGAAGCATGAGCCAAAGTAGTTCTTCCAGTCATGTTCAGGAACTTAGTCTTCCATCCTGCAAGCTTTTTGTTAAGGTTGTCAATTATGAATTGGAAGTCTCTCTTGTCAGGTCTCTTTTCAAAGATGGGAAAACCTAGGTATTTCCCAAAAGATTCCCTAGCAGTAATAGTAAGGCAACTAGAGTACCTACCAATGTCATAAAGTTTACAATTCTTGGAGAAAATGACTTTGGATTTATTGAAGTTTATTCTCTGCCCAAACCTGTTGTTAAAGTTTGTCAGAGTATTGATGATGGTGTTACAATTTTTAAGGTTTTCTCTGGCAAAGAGAGTTAAGTCATCAGCAAAGAATAAGTGGGAGATTTTTGGCCCTCCTCCGATGGTAAAAATAGGAAACCAGTTAATAAGATCTACTTCATGGTTAATACATCTAGAAAATCTTTCCATGCACAGGATGAATAGTTAAGGGGACATAGGATCACCTTGCCTTATTCCTCTAGAAGATCTAAAAGGATTAGTTTTTCCAACTTAAGTGGTATGGGAGGAAACGCAAGAGAGGATGAGTTGGATGATATTTGGTGGGAAGTTAAAAAAGATGAGAGTTTCCTTAATGAAGGCCCATTATAACCTATCAAAGGCTTTCTCTAGGTAAATTTTAAGGATTATATTGACATTCTTGCCTTTCATAGTCCTAAAATGGCTAAGGTACTCTTGCACAATAATGGCATTATCAGCAGCCCTTCTGCCTGTTAGGAGTTGGGCCTATGATATTATGGAGTAAGGGTTTTAATCTATGGACTATTATTTTTATGATGATCTTATACTGAGTATTACAAAGTCCAATAGGCCTACACTTAGGGATCAGGCAAAGATAACTGTTGTTAACATATTCATCCATGGTAAAAACATCACTAAAGGTCTATTAATGCTCTGCCAGTATTTTTGGTAGAAGAAAGGGTGAATTCCATCAGATCCATGAGCTTTCATGGGTTTAAAAGAGAAAATAACTTTTTAATCTCCCAAGTTTTTAAAGGTGAACTAAGATGCATTTTATCATTCTCACTCAGAATTCCTCTAAGAGTAAGGCTAAGGGATTGGGTAAGGTCAGCTTGGAGGTGATTAGCGGTATAAAGATTATTGTAGTAGTTACTAATGGTTTCTTTGATAGTCTTTTGATCATAAATGCAGGTGCCTACCTCATCTCTAAGTGCAAGAATTCTATTTTTGCTTGCCCTTTTAAGGGTAAAAGTATGGGAAAAGTTGGTATTTGAGTCATCCTCAGTCAGCCAATTTATCCTAGACTTGAGTTTCCAAAAACAACTTTTGTCTCAGGATTTTACTGTATTCTTCGTGAAGGGTCTGTTCTAGGTTTTGAAGAAAGTTGCTATGAGGGTAATTTGAGGAGCTCTGTTTCTTCTTTTTTGCGGAAAATATTCCAAAAACCTCCTTATTACTCTGTCTTTAAAGTGAGAAGTGGCAGTGGTTAAATCCATGGCATGTTCAAAGCACTCATTCACAATGTTTTGGAAACTAGGATGTCTGCACCACATGGTTTCAAGTCTAAAAGGTTTGTCATTTGGGTTTAGAGTAACATTAGTCAATCTAACTAACAAGGAGGAGTGGTCAGATTGAGTTTTAGGAAAATGAGTGACAGTGGCATTAGGGTAAAGTCTAAGCCATGCATCATTTGCTAAACATCTATCCAATCTTTCAAGGATAAGGTCATATCTATTCCTATATCTTTTATTAGTCCAAGTAAACTTACTACCCTTGAAACCCATATCTATAAGGTTACAATGATTTATGCAGTCCCAAAAACAGTTAGCCTTGTGATTATTAATACTGTTTCCACCAAATTTATTAGAAGTAGTGAAAATTTCATTAAAATCTCCTCCTACTATCTAACTAGCATTATTGTTATCAGCAATATTATAAAGTTGTTCCCAGAGGATTTTTCTATCAGCAAACAAGTACTAGCATAAATAGTAGATAAAATCCAAGACTCAGTAGAATGAATTACCTTAACTAAAGCATGGATTCCCTTATTGGTAATGGTGATCTCTTGAACCTTCAAAATATCATCCTTCCACATTACCACTAATCCCCCAGAGTTACTCACAGCAGGTGACTGAAAATGAGTATTAAAGCCTAATTGTTCTGCAATATGCTTGTGCTCATTCATTTTATTTTCAAGCAGACAAAGCATGGCAGGCCTATGAAGGTCAATCATGGCAGTATAATGTCTTTTAAATTCAAGGCTATTTGCTCCTCTAGCATTCCATATGATGAAGTTCATGAGTAGCATCCTGTGATGTTTTGGGGAATTCTTTTTCACTCTTTTCCCCTTTCCCCT
The DNA here is from genome assembly GCF_019175385.1 of Lycium barbarum. Lineage (NCBI taxonomy): Eukaryota > Viridiplantae > Streptophyta > Magnoliopsida > Solanales > Solanaceae > Lycium > Lycium barbarum. The sequence continues at coordinate 142,431,013 of NC_083338.1, read as the reverse complement.
TGGGTTGAAGTTGTTGTTCTGGGTTTACACAGGAGCCTTGCTCAGGGTTGGGTTCAACGTTGTTGCAAAGTTCCCTGTCGCTGGGACCACAGGGTATTTGATACCTAGAGCAAACTTGGTCAGATGACGGGGGCATAAAACTATCAGAAGCTCACTCCTGGGTCCATTGAACTCCACTAGTTCTAGTTTCTCTAGGGTCATCGCATCGAATTTGGGTATTTGCATGGAGGTCAACATAACCTTCAGTTCTTTTTTGTTGGCCCTCAGAGTTTCTAGGGTCTGGTGGTCGACTCTCAGAGCTTCTAAAGAGGCCATTTAAGTCAACACTGAGGTCAATTCTACTTGCATGTGGTTCTAGGGAGGAGGAGCAGTCTATTGGACAAACCTTGGTTGAAAGGCAACATCTATGGTTTCGGTATGGGGAAGACAGGGGTGTTGTCGGTCACCTCTGTCATCAAAGAGTTCAGAGTCTGAGGGTTGATTGGCATAGGAATGTCTCTGAGTAGAGTTTGCAGCAACAACAAGGTTTGCATCCAAACCTGATGACCATAATTCCCCAGACCCAGGTTCAGGCCCTCCGTCTCTAGATGGGCTAGGAAAGATGCATCCTGGACCACTATGGTAATATATTGGTGGTCCACAACTAGGTTCAAGGTGAAGGATTGGCCTAGGAGACCCCACTCCAGCCATGAAGTTAGGGTATAGTCTAGTGGTAGTGATGCAATCACGAAATACAGAGTATTGTTCTGTATCGACATTTTGAGTTTCTTTAGTAATAGGTTCTGGTAAGGCGGGGAAAGAAGAGACGGTAGTAAAGTGGGTATGTACAGATGGTGTTTTGAACACATCCAAAGGCTTGTTTATAAAGATTTACTGAAGTGGTTTTGCATTAAATGCAAACGCTTTGGTTTTGTCGCACCCATGCACGTCCGAGCCAGAGTAATCATTACTCTTGGAAAGAGGCGAATTGAGGGTTTTGGGGAGGGGAGAATCCATATTGGCGAATATGGAGTCAGTTAGGAAGTTAGACGAACGAGGTAGGTTAGTAAGATTTTGCATATTAGTATCCATCTCATTTTTGCTATTATATAAGTAAACAAAACCGGATCAGAAATAGTTGACTTAAGATGGATTTTTTTTATCTGGGTTAGTCAACTCATCATGGTCCCTTTTTTTAGCCTTTTTATTACTGTCATTGGGCCTGGGTGGGGGTCCATAATATTTGTTGGGTTATTAGAAGAATCCATACCCAAACTAATACCGGTGGGCTTATAATATTGCGTTTGGGCTTGTCCCATATGGGACACAGATTCTTTAGCGAGCTGATCAATAAAATTGACTTTTTAAATTTTTTTTGGGGGCTGGTTTAACGAGTATGACCTCTGCCTCGACCCAAATCATGTGGTCCATAATGGTGTTAGGCCCTTTGGATTTTGCCCTAGGATCCTTCGCCGCGCCTTACCTTTACCGGTTACTCTCCAATCAACCGCAGAGCTTCAAAAAACTTACCTGAGCCGGTATCAAATTATTTTAACTTGCTGGTTGGATCACTTGATTTTATCGGCCTTCGAGTTTGAGGCTTTTACTTCTTTCTTCAGTGGGCTTCGTCTTCTCCGTCCGAAGTTGACTGTTTGCCTCTCATTGCTCCCCGTTTTTTTCCTTGTTCAGATCTTGGGGTTGGGTTAGGTGATGGTTGGACAAAGGTGCAATTAACTGTGGTGTGACCACAACTAATGCACAAAATACCCTCCCTCTCATAGATTACGAGTTAACGGTGGGGTTCCCTATCGTGATTGAAGTTTTGATCGGAACCCCCAAATTAATTTCCACACAGATGCGTGCATATCGCCCTCTAACAGTAGAGGAGGTGCATACATCAATTTTCACTAATTTGTCTTCCAATTCATTCTAGGATGCCTCTATCATAGAATTCCATAGGTAGTTGTGGACGACGAACCCAAATGGTCATAGAATAAATGGTATTTTCTTCCGGCACGAAATTTGGTTCCCATTGGGCGTACAAAGAGAAAAATTTCCCGCTACAAACCACAGGCCATCATGTAGTACTTTATCTAGACTTTCATCCCTCTTGAATTTGACAACAAAGAAGTCGCATCCAAGATCAATTAGAGTTAGGGTTTTCTCTAATTTCCATAGATCTATCAGCTTATTTCTCAGGTATTGGTGATTGAATCTTTTTCCAAAGATTTTAATAATCATTGATAGACGCCAGGGACGACAGATTCTATTTTTCTCTTCCACCATTAGGGTGATGGCATCTAGATCCTCTGGTGGTTCTAGGGGCGAGTTGTCTTTGTAGGAGATGGGAGTGATATGGGAAGAAGGGGGGTCTGCTTCCATATGTTGTGTTTTAGGATCTGGGGGTTCCGGCGGTATAGACAGGAGGGTGTTTTCCTTAGAGGCGGTGAATGTGGTCATCCTCCAGTCAACGATCAAAATGGGTGTTTAGGTTACTAGGTGAGAAAGAGACAAGTCAGGAGTTTCTCTCTCTACTCTTTAGCTAAAATATAAAAATAAAATTGATAATTGATTTGCATCTACAAATGTTTGTTTCCCCAATGACTATAAAACCAACTAGTTGCATTTTGCTCCCTATTTTTTAATGTCTTTTCAATTTATTCAAAAGAATGAATGGTAGATTTTGACATAAAATGTGAGGTTTTACAGAGGACAAGATGGTTCCGTCCCTAGAAACGAAGGAAATTAAACAACGAAATCCATTGATAGTAGATCAAATCGATAAAAAAAAAAACTAAAAAAAAAAAAATTAAGTGCAACAAAATTAAGACATCTAATTTTATTCCCACCGTTCAATTCTCATGAGATGCCATTTTTATATACAAAAGCTAACTTTCTTTCCCAACTTTTTAAAACCAATTTCAATAGATTTTATCAATTATAATATGTGCATAGATGATAGAGTCCTTATAAGTTATAACGTCAAACAAAAACAGTGGAAATTATATTAAAGGTGTTAAAGCAAGAAAAATTGTGGAATGAAATTTCTTCACACAACTATCTAGAAATTTTACTAACATCCCTTGTCTAAATTATTCTAGATAACCGGCGCTTTGCCAAAGTAACAAAGAAAACGAAGGCAGAAAATGGGATAATTTTTTAAAAAATTAACATGATTTTTGTATATATTTTATTCTTCACTAGCAGGCTAGTTAGTACCATTTTACTACATTATCAATTGATACTTATCATAAAATATCAATTATAATTATCATTTAAGTGACCTAATTATATAAATATTTTTTATATTATTCAGGTATAATTTTAAGCTCCAATTAACGTGCTAAGTTGGAAAACACATTACTACAAGTACATAGAGGGTATTTGGATTGACGTATTTTAAGTATTTTTTGACTTTTAAGCTCTTTTTTATTTTTTGAAGTATTTGGGTGAGATAAAAAGTACTTTTAAGAATTTATTTTGAGGCTAAAATGGTACGACAATAAGTCAAAAGTCAAAGTTGAATAGGATTAACTTATGACTTCTAAGTCACTTTTAAAAAGCTAATCTAAACATCCTCGTACGAATATCCGCCTTGTGGGATAATTAGGAATCTATGAATCAAGATAAAAGGAATAGAATATTTAATTGCGTATCACATGCAAGTATATTAATGTGAAAGCTACCTCACAAATCACAATAGGTTGGGCACGGCAATTTACTTTTTCTTTAATCCCATGTGATTTCATCTTGACATCTGCTATAACAGATGCACAGACTTGGATTATTGGATATCTTTAAACAATATCTATAGCAGAAGTAGAGTAATAATAACTTCTAGAACAACATAATTAGTGAACGATGACTTTTCTTCGAATGGCACCTGTTTGGAATTTCAGCCATTACAATTCTAAAGTTTAAAATGGGGTGACCAAAAAAAAAAAAAAAAGCCCTGAGCCCTCCATTTTGAAGCATGGTCCTTAAAATATTCAATTGACCCATATGTTTTATTTTAGTTAATAAGTACTCTTACAATTTAAAATTAAATCCCAACCAAGTCAACTTGTAAATGACAAATCATCATATTTTAAACTCTTTTAGGGTAAATACTACATACTTACTTGCAGTTGTATTTTATATCAAATTTTTAGTCATAGTAATTACAAGTTTAGATGAGAACCAATATAACTTAATCATAACTAAGTGATACATGTTTTGAATTTATTGATTTAAGTGTAAGCAACGGATATAACTAAATTTGACAATTTTTTAGAAAGTAATCATAAAAAATTGGATTTACATCTACAAGATGAACAACAAATTTTGGTGTAACTGAAGATTAAGTGGTCGTTTGGCAATGATTTTTTTTTTTTCAGTTGAATTTTGAAAATTATGTTTGGTCATAAAATTTTGAAAATTTCCGAATTCAACTTGAAATTGAATTCCGTTTTTTTTTCTTTTTTTTGTAATCGTAGTGTCCGAGCCAGCTTGCGCACACCTCGACTAATTCCACGGGATATCTGCCACCTCCCAACAACAAGTACCAAGTAACTCTGTCCACCAAGGCTATAACAGATGAGAAGAAATCATCTAGTGTTTTTGTATCTGCTGGGATTTGAAAAACACTAAAAAATTATTTTCACTTTTTTCACTCCAAAAATTCAAAACAACTTCAATTTATATTCATGAGCAAATAAAACTTTAATTTTCAAGTACCATTTTATACTTTGAAAACGGAACTATTTTTTTTTTTTCAAATTTCATAATCTTCATGACCAAAAGGGCACTAAAGCTTTGATAAATTTGCAAACGTAACTAAAAATAAAGTTTATACTAAAAATGCACCAAAATGTCACTGTTGTGACAGAACTCCTGGTCAGAAATTGGACCTCTCTCATACCAGGAACACACTGTTATCATCTCATTCTAGAAAAGCTATCGACCAACGTAGAGTCCGGAACCAAAATGTCTCAAAAAAAATTACTTTGAACCAAAATATTCCAATAAAAAAAAGTTACAAAATTACCTTTAGCGCAGTAATTTACTGCGCTAAAGCAGTTTACGGAGACGGAGCCGTTAACTGCTTTAGCATAGTATTTTACTGCGTTATAGAAGGTGTTAAAAAAAAAAAAACTATAATGCAATAAAATACTGCGTTATAGAAACAGTACCAAAAAAAAAAATATTTTTTGCAACACTTAATTTTTTTTCCATACTTTGACCAATGATTAATCGTGTGTCAAGACTCCGAAACGTTAATATTTTATATAGAACCTGATATTTTTTTCTGCGTATAATAATGTAGGCTCAATACATCAAGGATACGTAAACGTTTGGATCGTCATTTTAAGGATTGAAAAGGTGCCCGAAGTAAATTTTATTTGTAAACTTTAGGTTTAAGTGTTCTATATACATAGACGTCCATTTTTGTTTGAAGACTTGTTGTCATTAGCTTAAGGTTTTTTATTTTTAGGGTTTAGATTTATTGAAATAAAGTCGTTGCCAAAAGATTTTTAACTGCTTTAGCGTAGTATTTTACTGCGCTAAAGAATATTTTTTTTTTCCGTTTGGATAGCACAGTAAAATAGCGAGCATTAAAAAAAAATTGGCAATTTTTTTTTTTTTTGCAACACTTAGTGTGTTTTTCATACTTTGACCAACGATTGGTCATGTGTCAAGACTCCGAAACGTCAATATTTTATATAGAACCTGATATTTTTTTCTGCGTATGTAGGCTCAATACATCAAGGATACGTATATGTTCGGATCGTCATTTTAGGGGTTGAAAAGGTGTCCGAAGTAAGTTTTGTTTGAAAAAACTTAGTGTTTGACTGTAAGATTATTTTAGTCAACTTTATATGTCGAGAAAACTAGTCAGCTTTATTTTCAAAAATTGAAACTGCAGAAGTGAAATTGACATTCACAGCTACATTACCCCGGGATTTTTACGTTGAAATCTATTGCGTATCATCATCTTATAAGTAAATAAAACTGAAAATTTCACGCTAATTTGGGGGAAAATTGAAATTGAATGGGACGTGTAAAACGGACGTCCGAGCGCAAAGTTATGACCATCTAAAGTTTGATCACTTTACAACTAGCTTTTCTCCCTATATTTTTTAAAATTATATTTATATTCAAAATAAAGTTATGTCTTGATTAAAAAATTTCACGCTTAAATCAAAACCATAAAAAATAACACATTTAACCTTAAAGTTTCCAAACAAAACTTACTTCGGGTACCTTTTCAACCCCTAAAACGACGATCCGAACGTTTACGTATCCTTGATGTATTGAGCCTACATTATAGTATGCAAAAAAAAAATCAGGTTCTATATAAAATATTGAAGTTTCGGAGTCTTGACACACGACTAATTGTTGGTTAAAGTATGGAAAAAACACTAAGCGCTGCAAAGAAAAGATTTATTAAAATAAGATGTTGCGATCTTTTTATGAAAAAAAACACTAAGTTCCTTAAGTGTGTTATTTTTTAATGCGTAACTTTCTTTCGAATATGTTGCAAAAAAAAAAAAAATCGCGTAAATCGGACGTCCGAACACAAAAAATCGCGTATATTCGAAATAAAGTTACGCTTTAAAAAATAACACACTTAAATCTAAACCCTAAAAATAAAAAACCTTAAGCTAATGACAACAAGTCTTCAAACAAAAATGGACGTCCATATAGAACACTTAAACCGAAAGTTTACAAACAAAACTTACTTCGGGCACCTTTTCAACCCCTAAAATGACGATCCGAACGTTTACGTATCCTTGATGTATTGAGCCTACATTATTGTACGCAGAAAAAAATATCAGGTTCTATATAAAATATTGATGTTTCGGAGTCTTGATACACGATTAATCATTGGTCAAAGTATGAAAAAAAACACTAAGTGTTTCAAAAAATAAAGTTGACCAATTTTTTATTTTATTTTTACTGTTTCTATAACACAGTATTTTATTGCGTTATAGATCTTTTTTTTTTTTTAACAACTTCTATAACGCAATAAAATACTGCGCTAAAGCAGTTAACAGCTCCCGTCTACGTGAACTGCTTTAGCCCAGTGAATTAATGCGCTAAAGGTAGTTTTGTAACATTTTTTTTTATTGGGGTATTTTGGTTCAAAGTGATTTTTTTGGGGGCATTTTGGTTCCGGACTCTACCAACATATTATAAAAATAGGGAAAAGGGTCAAAAATATACCCCTCTACTTTGAAAAAAAAAGCTAAAAATATTCTCCGAACTTATTTTGAATTAAAAATATCTCTCCCATCCTTAAAGTTTTCAAATATACTCCTGTCTTGACGGAAATTATCCCTCAAAATAATTTGAAATTATTTTTTAAATTCGCTCCATCATTTAAACCCGACCCAACTAATAATAACCCATAAGATCTCCTTATTCCCCCAATACGTAGGTTTGAAATTTGAGGGAATTGGAGGAATAAGGGGATCTTATGGGTCATTATTTAGCTGGATCGGATTTAAATAATGGTGCGAATTTAAAAAATAATTTCAAGTTATTTAAGGGGATAATTTCCAACAAGACAGAGGCATATTTAAAAAATTTAAGAATAAGAAGGGTATTTTAATCCAAAATAAATTTGAAGAATATTTTTAACCATTTTTTGAAAGTAAAGGAATATTTTTTACCCAATTCCCTACAAAAAAATATCTTCTTGACGCTAGTCAAACTTGAAAAAATATATTTGAAAAATCGAAAAATTGAAAAGAAAAAAAAAAAAAGAAGAAGAAGAAAGGAAAAGTAAGCAAGCAAAGGTGTTCTAAATTCTAAATCTTGACGGTCGTCAAACTTGAAACTTTCATCAAACCAAAGGTTTTCTTTCCCATTTTGTCCCGCTTTTGATTGAATCAACACCAAACAGTATCATTCAACATAATTTTAATGTCAAAATGCAATTCTTGATTGATAATTTTAATATACTAGTAGTACTATTTTATTTGGAGCGTGTGTCAGCAAGATTTACAGAGACAAGAAGTAGGAGAAGGTTCCATTTACTATTAGCAGCCTTCCATGTGGACTAAAAGGTCTATAAATCCATAAATACCGAACCAAAATTTCCGAATCCAAGAACCCACAAAAGCTTTTTTTGACTAACTGCCACTGCTGTTTGTTTTTTCATATTGTTGGATTTAGTTTGGTTATGTGAAAACGGGTTCTTTGGAAATGGAAAAAGATTCAAACTTTACTGATGAAGATGGAGTAAACGAGAGGAAATCTGGAATGGGTGTTGAGGAAAATGAGAATAGCAATAAGAAGGAAGAGGGGAAATCTGAAATGGATATTGAGAAGAATGAGAATAATAATAAGAAGACAAGGAGAAAAGGGTGTTTTATTTTGCCTAGGTTTGCATGCATGAGATTGGATGATGAAGTTCCAGTTGTTGAGACAACTGCTGCTGGTGAATCTAGTTTTGATGTGGAAGCTAGCCAAAAGGGTCCTCCTCCTGATCACTTAGTTGTCATGGTTAATGGCATTATTGGCAGGTAAAATTCAAATCTTGAATTCACTTTCAATTAGAGTGAAACCGGTTCAACAAGTACCACGTAACTCTGTCCACCAAGGCTAGGACAGATGGGAAGAAATTAATGTTTTTGTCTCTGCTGAAATTAATGAGAACCTGATCATGATTCTTAATCCACTTTATTGAGCACTAGGCCACACCCTTGGGTGCAGTCCAAATGGATATTGAGGATTTATTTAGCTGATTTTAACTAGTTCATAGTAATTGTTTTTTGTTCTTTCTATTTTCAGTAGTAGTTGTAGGTTGATCACTTGAAATGTGGAAATTTTCGTTGGTAATTTTAGTCCTATCGTTATGACTACGGATACATTTTATGAGTAAGTCATACTGAGCTTAATACCTTTTATGAGCCAGTCATACCGATTACCGAGCTTGGTGAAAAGATAAAAAATGGTACCAGCAGAAGGATCATCCAAATGGGAAAAACTACAGTTGAAAGATCACTGGATTTCAATTTTGGTCCTAGTTCTGTGACACCCTTAGGACTTATATTTATAATACGAAGTTACTACATACGTGTGAATAATACAGAATCACCTCAAATACAATCCTGCTAACAACTAATATACACAAGGATATACTCTAACAGTTATTTAATGACTTGAAATGTCTGCTTCTGCAGTGCAGAAGATTGGAAATATGCTGCCAAGCAATTAGTGAAGGCCTATCCACGAGATATCATTGTTCATTGTAAGTTCTTGCTCTTGATTCCATTCCGAGATTCTGTTTTAGTTCTATTTTTGGTCTAGTTGATTGAAGTGATATTGTTAGCGTTAACTGGTGTTTACTTTGGAGTAGCAATTATCTGTTTGAAATGTCATATTTGTATGTATGATTAACCAAAAAATAAAGGCAGGCATGTGATTTTTGGTAAGAAGAATGTTGATGCAAATAAGAGAACTGCCTCTTTTCTTCTGCTTTTTTGTTTCCTCTTAACTATATAGCGGATTGCCATTTTTCTAATTCTCAACAATACGGACAGAGTCGACTGACTATGTAAGCTATTTTTTTAGCTCAATTTGATATTCATGACAAGATCAAAATTTAAAATGTCAGGTGGATGTAATTTAAATGAAAATAATTGGTGTTAGAACTCTTTTGTTTCTCAAAAGGAAAGTAAGTATAGAGGTCCTTGGAGAGAATTGGAATAATTTTGACTTTTGGCATTACACTTCCAAACTAAACGTAGATATTCACGCCTTTCCGCAATCAAAATTCAATCAGTCCATTAGTTCTGAAAACTAATACGAGTTCCAAATTTGCATTGATTTCAATGTTTCCACAAGCTATATGCATCTCTCTGTCAGCTGGAGCCATATGTTTCTTGTATTAATCTCAACTTTTTCCTAATTTAATATGCTATTTCCAGGCAGTAAATCTAATTGTTCGAAGTTGACATTTGATGGTGTTGACATAATGGGGACAAGACTAGCTGAAGAGGTATGTGAATCATTTTTTTCTTCCCCACATGGAGTCAATTTAAATTAAATCCCGTTCCTCAACACAATCCGCTCCGTCAAATAATCAGAAGCAGAGCTAAGACTTGGGTGTGGGATCCGTAGGATTTTGGGTACTTTGACCAAAATCGATAAGAGAAATTTGAGACAAACAATGATTTCTGAAATCGAAACAAAAGCTAGGGCTACTGCAATAGCCATGTTACACCAAAAAATAGTAAGGAGATGCATCTATACTTAAAAACAATTACAGGCTCAAACTTGCTCTAAAAAACTTGTGCATTCTTTTCCTTATAAATAGTCCACTATATTCTGGTCATATTTTTATAACTCTATTTTTATATGTTTGAATTATTTTTAGCCGAATCCCAGCACCCGTATCCATACTTGGATTCGTATCCCTGAATCATAAAATTTAGATCATGAAGGATCTGACCTCTAGATCCGCACCCGTATCGGACACCTGCACCCGAGTCCGAGTAACTTAGGTGCTACACCACATCTAAATAGCTAAAGCTAGTGATCTACGGGGATTTTTCCATTGTTGTATGATGTGGGATTTTGTATTGTATTAGGATGACATATAATCTGATTCTTATTGTTCAGGTCAAACATGTAAGTTTTGTTACTTGCTATACAATATCTACTTGAACTAAAATATTTAGTGACTGTCGCTTCTCATATTTATACTGTCAGGTACTATCTGTTATAAAACAGTATCCACATCTACAAAAGATTTCTTTTGTTGCTCACTCCCTAGGTGGCCTGGTATGTAGATATGCGATTGCAAAGCTATATGAACAAAAATCTGCAAGAAGAGCTTGCGGAGAAGATATGGAATGCTGTAGTCTTAATGGGTCCACTAATTCATGTGTGGAAGAAGAGGTATCAAAAAGAGAAATTGCAGGCTTGGAACCCGTGAACTTTATAACCTGTGCTACACCACATCTCGGCTGTAGGGGGCACAAACAGGTGATTAGAGAATTGGGCTTATTGAATATCATATTTGTTTAGCTTTGTTCACTTTCATTTTATTAGCAGTAATGTTTTTGGCTGTCTTGTAGAGTTTTTACTCAATGCCCATTAATTTATTGATCTTCTGTTAAATTCTGATATTATGGAGAGTGGTTGACATTCTCAAGTAAAAAACACTTCTTGAAGTTTTATTAAACACTTCAGCATTTTGCACAGCTTTGAATATTTTTGGTCTAGTTTCATTCTGAACTTTGCTTATCATGTAAGTGCATTGTAATTAGCAGCATGAATATTATGAATCCCAAATAACTCCATCGCTTTTGTTTCTATTACCAAAACGTTTAACGTGTTTTAAAAATATTGTAGGCTCCAGCATTCTGTGGGCTACACTCGCTTGAAAAAGTTGCAGCAAGTTCCTCATGGTTACTTGGAAGAAGCGGAAGACATCTCTTTTTGAAAGATTGTGATGAAGGGAGGAAACCTCTTCTTCTTCGGATGGCCAGTGATTCTGAAGATCTTCCATTTATGTGAGTGAACATTAACTAACTGCTTACTTCAGTTTCAAGCAAATTCTGTATCTTGACTTCTCCTTGCAGATCTGCTTTGCAGTCATTTAAGCGTCGTGTGGCCTATGCAAATACATGTTTTGACTGTATCCTCCTGAACCTCGTCCTTTTCTTCTTCTCTCTTATCTATTCATTCTTCTGTGTAGTATATATCCAGAATCAGGTGCCTAGAACTTAAGTCCATGATAAGATAATCCATCAACAGTGGATAACTGCTTATGCTGATCAACGAGACCTTAATTCCATATGTTAACTTATTTTGTATAATGCAAGAACCTTGACACTTATATAGATCTTGTTGGATGGAGTACATCATCTTTGCGGCGCAGATATGAGCTTCCAAAGGTAAAAGTTATGGCATTTGAGTTTTAGCAAAAGCTTGCATCATACAGCAACTAATACTTTTCTTTTCAGCGTCGAAACTTGAAAAAAGTGGATAAATACCCACATATTGTAGAAGTAGATGAGGCAACAAGTGTTAGTTTGCAAGAAGAAACTCCTATAGAGGCCAAGATAAATGGACGCAAGTCTCAAGAAATGGAAGGTTAGTGTCTTTATTCGTTCTTTTTCTTTGTTAATGGTATTTGAGGAGAATTTTAAGTATGTTAGCCTTCACTTTCAGAAACTCTACCTTTATTATACTTCCTAACTAGGGGAATCTCAATGCACGTGACATGTTTTTCCGCTTTTAGCATTTTTATAATCAGCTTCCCTCATCCTTTTTTTATTGCTCACCTTTTCTTCATGGTTAACTGTTGTGTAGAGGCCATGATAAGAGGTTTAACAAAGATGAGCTGGGAACGGATTGATGTTAGCTTCAAAGGAAGTAAACAGAGATACTTTGCGCACACAGCAATTCAGGCATGTATTCAGGCACAATGTTTCTTCACTATTGATCATCACAGATTTCACCATGTACCAGTCTATTATGACCTAGGCAAATTCATTTCTCATTAGCGATTTACTCAGGGATTTTCCTTTCATATCTATATGGTCATAAATTTGCATACTATGGGGTGATTAGATGGATTGTTGAAGCGTGTACTATTTAAGGTTAGACAATAATGCAGGTAATGAAGAATGGAAAATTAGACTCAAAGCGGTAACTACGTTTATAAATCTGTCAGTTCCAAGCTAGTTGGGGCATATGAATCTTCACTATCCGTTTTAGCTTCCTTTGAAACAAAAGTCTCAACTGATCCCAAAAAGAAATAAGTCATCGTGATCTTAAAAGATTTGGTATTTTTTGTGATTTTTTCCCGAGGTTTCTGAATCAAAACTCTAGGAATTATCTCTCTCTCTCTCTCTTTTTTTTTTGGGTGTGTGTGCGCGCGCGCGCTTTGTTTCGCAGGAAAGTTGTCTGCAGTAACAAATCTTTTAATATCCTTTGTTTTATAATTTCAGGTGCAGTCCTATTGCATGAATTCTGATGGAGCAGATGTTATACAACACATAATCGACAACTTTGTCGTATAGAAGCAGGGAAGTTTTTGTATTTACAACACCTATATTGGTTGGAGGCCTGTGTAATTTACAGCGCGTGCTACATAAATTGTAGAAGATGCATGCATACGAGTTCGAGATATACAAATGATACGTCAAAGTTCAATTTAGGTGTATTATAGTTATTAGAGCATATATAGTGAATTCATTTGTAAAGTTTTTGAGGTCCTATTTGTATATGTAGTTCATATGGCTTGTATCTCTTCAAATTTAATGACAAATACTTCCTCTGTACCAAAACCAATAATGCGATTCAAGCATGAGGGTTAACTTTATTTTCAGTTTGGCTTTGGACATTGATTATTAAAAATACTATCCCTGATCATTGAGAATTCTTGTAGAGAATTCAACTTGAAGCACAAGCTCTTTTGGCTTGCTTGATTGGTCAAAGAGTTCATTTTGGCCTCAGCTATTAGAAATGAAATAGCTTTACCATATGTTTCATTTTGGTACAAAAAATGTAGCTCAAAAATGCCTCTTTATTAGCCAAGTAGCTCAAAATTGACCTCCCGCTTACTGTTGCTCTTAGCTTAGAGGGAAAAGAGTCAATTCTGTCTCTGAACTATTTGAAGCGGAATAATTTTCTCCTCCATTCCTATAGTTCAGTCAGTATCATCTCCAAAAATTTTGAGACAACTTTGTCCTCTGTTGGTAGGGAGGGCATTTTTTGAGCTACTTGGCTATGATAAGCGTTTTGAGCTAATTGATTAACGGTGAGGGTATTTTTGTGCCAAAATTAAACCAGATGATAAAATTTCCCATATAAGTGTTTTGAGCTATACTTGATCAATGGTAAGGGTATTTTTGTGCCAAAATTGAACCTTTAACCCTAAAGAATAGCATTTGATGTGCAGATAAGAACATGGTCATGTAAAATAAAATGGACGGTCAATTTCTTTTTCAACGTATAATTCCCTAGGCGTGATAAGCAATTAACAGAGCTACCACTTGTCCTTCCCATACTTTCACCCATAACCCAACTTGAAAAAAGAAATAAAAGAAATTAGAGCGAAAAGAAAGGTCCTTCAGTTGAGGTGTACGTTAATGGAAGTCCAGTTTGGCCAAGTCCTACAGTAGTAGCAAAAAAGCTGATAATAAAGCACGTAACCCAAAATCAGGTTCAGGTAGGATTTGGTCCCTACTTTCTGACTACTGCCCTTAATGCATGATGTACTATTCAAATTAGCTGCCCTTATTTTTCACCTGCTTTTCAAGATTTTACGCTAATTTATTGCTGGTCCCTTACCCTTCATCCTGCCAAAACAATGCTGTGACTTTTTGCTAACAAACCAGTTTCTTAATCATTTTTTGCAAATATGGGGTGAAGCCTATGTTTTATTTTATGAAAGTTTCTCTGAATTATACAAAGCTCCTAATTTGGGTAGTAGAAAGCAGAAAAACAAATCTACCATGACCATATATATATAAAATAACTTTACAGCTATTATTACAGCCTACGAAGACAAACTTTTGCGTGCTCATAGTTATGTCCACTGTTCACTGTAATGTGTGACATGTAATATTAGTGAGTAGTAGTAATTTTTATGTCAAAAAATGATTGCTGATATCTGCCACTTCCATTATTACGCCTTTGAAAACTGAATTGCTTGTTCGTTTGGTCAAATATATTTGCTTTACATAATCTTTTGATCAAATAGTAGGTTTCCAGGGTTTCCCACTTATTGTTCTTACTGCTATTGTTTATTTGTCACTAATAAAGTGTAATGTATACTACTAGTACTACCCGGAAAATATGAATTTTTACGATTTTATGTCCTAGTTTAGGAGACTTGTTTCAAGTTACAGTTGAAAAATTGAGCTAAATGTGAATTACCTAAAAGTTCATTAGCGAACTACACAAATTACTGTTGGACGGAGAAAAAAAGTAATTAGATGTTTACACCAAATTATATTAAATTATCATGGTTACGACAATAACATATCTAGTGGAATCCCATGATGTGAAGTCTGGGAGGGTAAAGAACCCTAGGCTCAAGAGAATATTAAATTATCATGGCTAAGTGATTTAATGAGGTAAAAATATGAAATAATTAATCATGGTTTTAGATTGTTTTAGCGAAAGAAGTGTTCTGCTAACACATGTTATGCATCTATTGATAGACATTCGATCGGTGCCAAGTTTTTACGAGAAAAAGGTCTTGATGAAAAGAAGGTTGTTACATGATACTAGCAACAAGGTCGATCTCTTTCAAGTATATAACGATTATTTTAATGATGCAACTTGGTTAAACTCTCATATCTATGCAAAAGCTCATTTTCGCATAAAAAATCAATTTGCAAAAGAGGGTAGTAAGCTTCAAGTTCTATGTCAATTACCATTAAAATTACTAATGTTACCATTCTTGTCATGAAATCAAGATATTCCAAATCTTTTATGTTTACTTTGAAGAGTTTGACTTGGCAAAATGTGATTGAGCGTGTGATATGACCAGGTATGGTACAAAATAAAGTTTGACAGTATGCATCATACAACAGTTTTTGCGTGGATTTGGATATAACCCTTCTCATCATAATCAGGGCTCGTGCAGATTCCACCATGGCCTAAAGCACCCCCTCCCTATACACCTACTTTCCTAATATATATCCTAATCTTTCTTGGAAATTAAATACTTACTTCATCACCACACTGTTTCAAGAAACAGTAAAACAAAACAAAAAAAGAAAATAAGAATATATAGCGTGTTACAGTTGAATTGCTCAAAAACCAAACAAACAGTAACAATAGAGGGGTCATATTTACAAAAGAAGGGGGGACAAAGTGAGTGAGAAAATGAAAGACCATAAGCTACACCACTGAATTCACTTGTCCCTTTATGCCAAATAGCTCTTCTTATCACCTGGCCCCTCTTTTAAGTTTGTGATTGTTCAAATCCATTTTTGTTCTATTAACTGTATTATTGTTTCTCCTCCATTTTGTACAATCTCTTCATTCTTTTTACCTCTATTTTCTCTGGCAACACTTCTTGGGATTTCTGAACGCTCATAATCCGAGGTTTTGGTCATTCTCTTTTAGGGATTTTCCTCTAGTTATTTTCTTTCTTTATCTTTTGCATCATTCCCCCTTTTTTTTAATACTTCCATCAGTGTACTACT
Organism: Lycium barbarum; assembly: GCF_019175385.1. NCBI lineage: Eukaryota > Viridiplantae > Streptophyta > Magnoliopsida > Solanales > Solanaceae > Lycium > Lycium barbarum. The sequence goes on along the minus strand of NC_083338.1, from coordinate 142,414,871 downwards.
ACCACTACTACTAGTAGAATAGACTTTGGTGAAAAGAATGTGTTTTTCACTTTTCTTTTGAGCATGATGGTTATGGGGTTGAGTTTTCATTCACTTCTTGATCAACGTTACTCAATTATTCTCACTTCTTGGTGTTAAGTGTTCCAAAATTCCTCTGTTTTTTGCACTCTTTGAAGGAAAGAATCCAATGGGATGCTATCAGCATTTCATCTTTTGCCATAGGAATCTACAGACTATCATCTTTTTGCTACTTCTATTCATTTCAGGCTTGACACGTGTAAAATTAACAGCTGAAGGTGAAGGGTCATTTCAGGATTTTGTTCAAAGTTATAAAAACTTCAAACTTCATTAAAAAAGAATTCTAAATATGAATTTTCAAACTTTCAACTGTTTTCAGGTAGGAGAATTCTCAAGCTGCAAACTGGAACAATTACTCAGGTGAATTCTTGAATCTTGATCCGAAAGGCCTGATATTTTTCTCACCTTCAGTGGAAAAATTAATGAGAAACTGACATATTTTGTTTGAAAAAACAGAGGAAAAATGAAGAGAAGATGTTCAAGATGAGATCTTTAATAGGATCAAGGCCACCAAGATGTGAAGGAAGATGCAGAAATTGCGGTCCATGTGAAGCAGTTCAAGTCCCAATTGTGCCAAACCTTGAATCAAGAAGACATCATTTGAATGCAATTCCCAAAATTTTCTTAGCATATTCAAGAGGTGACGACATATCCAATTATAAGCCTATGTGTTGGAAGTGTAAATGTGGAAACTTTTTCTTCAATCCTTGACAAAGGTAGGAAGAAAAAAGATCTCTTTTTGGATGGAGAAAATAAGTTTCTTCAACTGTCCATATTCATAAACATCAGGTTTATTAACTAGCTTTTGTAGGTTTGGACTTGGAGAACCAAGAATGGTGATAATGCATATTTTGTATATCTTAATTAGCACCTTTGTAGCACCATCTTCCCCTCTCCCTTCCTGTTTTTCTTCTCTAATACAGAACACTTGTAGTTTTGGAAGTCAGTGAGCTAATTACAAGATAATTAACAGTTCTGAATTGCCAAAGTATCATGGTTTGGCTTACATGTTAGTAATGTGGGAATTATAAGTTAATAACTAAGGGATGGGTATGTTGTGTTGTGATTAATAATAAATGGAGTGTCAAATCTTATTTTTAATTCACATTCTATTCCGTAAAAAACAATACAATAGATTAATTTTAACTTAATTTAAGAAAAATGTTACTTAACCTCGCCAATCAAATATCCCTAACTATGTGATGACCTTTTTTTTTAATGCGATAAATCAAACACTTATCTTGTACAAATAAACTGTTGGTATAACTTATGTTTTCATAAAGGGGAACCTTAAGCATCTAAAGTTGAGTCATAGAACCAAACCATAAATATTTGCATTAAGGTAGCCACTGTGTTTTATTCGGGCGCGAATTTTTTCTGAATCCTATGTAAATGCATAATAACTCATGCACGAAGCTGCTCTCTTATCCTTCATCCGTACCCTATTTAAGTGTTAAAATTTTATTTGGACTATATAAAAAAGAGTTTTTTTCTATATTTAATAAGTTTGACAATTAAAATCACCAGCATCCAAAGACATTTTATATTACACATTTTAATTTAAAATAACAAGATTTAAAAATATTCTTATATTTCTTAAATTTTGTATTCAGTTAACTAAGATACTTAAATTCACTTAAACTGGAAAGGAGGGAGTAATTTATTTCTGTACCATTAACCAAATGACTCGTCAATTCTATAACTCCGGAATTTGGATTATTGTTCATCTTATTCTGTGAAAGGGTGTTAGTAGATGTGATGTGAATGTGACGATAGTGAGAGAGTTTAATTATTTGAAAGAAAGAAAAAGGAGGGGAAGCAAAGAAGTGTGGGGCGGCTGATGAGCCATGTCAGATGGGCAGTGTGCACTGTGCATGCTGCAGCACCTGTAAAGCCTATACAAAAAGGGGACCCGGCTGGGTGTTTTCGTATCTTACAAGATTTTGTGTACATTAACAACAACAATAACATACACATTATAATCCCACCGGGTAGAATTTGGACGGTCTAAGAGTATGTGTCGACTTTATTTCTACATTATAGCGGATAGAGAGGTCATTTTCAATAGATCCCGATCAAAGAAAAATAAAAATGTAGCAATAATAATAAACAATAATGACAGCAAAATAAAACAACGGAGTGAAAGAAATAATCAGACGTGAGAAAGATTTTGTGAATATCACACGAAAAAAAAAGGTTGGTTATTGCCCTACACCCACGACCTCGAATGTATAAATTCTGTGAAAGGCCATAGGACTGCATATGACACTCCCCTCGTTTGCCGAGTTCTTGCATGGGTCTCTGCTCACCCACCCTCTCGTGTGTTTGTGTACTGCTCCTGTCTATTATCATTAAAGTACTCATAGTTTTAAATTTTTTAAGATAGTTTAACATGTAATGGTAGTAGTAATAGAATTGTTATCATTTTCATCAATTTTCAGTTAGTAATATTTAGGGGATATATATATATATATAGAAAGCTTCTTAAACTTATCAGTAAATTTTATTTAGACATTCAATATGTGATAATGTGTTTTTATTAGACGTTTTCGTCCCAAATTTTTAAAAAAAAAATCTGCGTTTTTCTCAGGTGCTCATTATGAAGATGAGGTAACCAGTTAAAATATATTACCTCTTTTAATTATATGCATTAGTTTCACTAAGTCGTAAAATTTCAGGTTTATTTTAATTGATGCCGATGTATATAATTAAAGGAAGCGGTATATCTTATGTGATTAACTTATTTACATAATTGGCTTGAAGACATGCGCAAAAGCTTTTCCAAAAAATTGACTCAAAAGTATCTATTATGAACGTTTTATCATGTGGTCAATTGAGACATGACATAGTTCGAATGTCTAAATGAAATTTACAGACAAATTTAAAGAGTTGTTGATGAATGCAACCTAATATATAATATAGAAATTTATTTGCAATTACTTCATAAGTAATCATAAGTTAAATTTTACGTGATTTGGTTGTACAAATAGTTTTTTCACTGTCGGTTCATAAAATTACGCTCGTTTTATTATTATTTTAAAATTATTCTACTACTACTCTTTCTTTAACTCATTTAACTTTCTGATCTTCGACTATAAAGTGTATTCTTTTTCTTTTGACTATAAAGTGTATTCTTTTGCTTTTCTTTATTTATTTTTTTTGTGAGAGAAAATTTGCAATTTGTAGTCTTTCTGAATATTCAAATCATACTCTTAAAATCAAATTGATTTATTTAGAAGTTCAATCAAATTGAGGGAAATGACAAACAGAATATATGGAGAAGTAATAATTCACTTGAAACAAATTAAAACACACATGCCGTGAGAGAGTGATGTAATTTAGCTCGAACGAAGTGAGATGGAACAAAAGATTAGATTTTGCTTGGGCCATGAACTCAGTGGGCTTTTTCTGAAAGAAACTAGGACATTTTTTTGTTCGGATTGGCCTTCAAAGGCACTGGTCTTTAATTTTCGTCCCTGAAATTGCTGGTCTTTAATTTTTGGCCTTCATTTAATACCTCGAGGTTTGGGGTTCTAATCTCGGCTTTGTCAAAAAAAAAATCGCAAGGCAGATTTTCGTAACAAAATTAGACCTATTCGGACAAAAGTTAGGCCTTAAAGCAGAGTTTTACAAAATTCCAATTAAGTAAAAAAAAAAAAAAAACTGCCTTAATGCAAACCTATAACTTAAGGTAGAGTTTTGTCTTATGCATGAAGGCTAAATTCTGCCTTAAGTAAAATTTACAGTTTGTAGTCAAACTCTACCTTGCGATTTTTTTTTATATTTTTGACTGAGCGGAAGTTCAAACCCAGAACCCAGGAGTTTTATGTGAAGGATAAAAAATAAAGACCAGCAATTTGAGGCCAAAAATTAAAGACCATCCCGAATAAGAACAATTGTGCAAATTAAGCAGCTTGATGAGAAACACCTGTAGCTCATTAACAGATTGAACTTAAGCCCATAAACAAAAAGGCTTGAGCCCAGGACCGACACTACGTTTCTCCTTCATTTTTGAGCCCGATTATATTCGGATTCGAGCCTCGTAGGGCTTATTCGGGAAAAGCGCACTTCCTACCAAGAATTTTTTCATATTAAGACTCTAACCCGAGACATCTGGTTAAGGGAAGAGCAGTCTCATCTGCTGCACCACATCATACGAAGGGTTAAAAGTTGATATTTGAGTAAATTTCAGGCACAAAAAGGTAAAGAAAAGAGAAAAAAAATGATAAGAGTCAGCGTGCCAGGTGATCCAGTTAATAATTCACATGGATCACACCAATAAACTTATGAAAAGCCCCTATCTTTCTGCCTGCTTACAGTTCCCAGCCCCGAGCCCACCTCTGCCCGGTGGATATTCTTATACAACAACACCACCAACAACAACATGTGCAGTGTAATTCTACAAGTGGATTTGAAAAGAATATGATGTATGGAGACTTTATTTATAATTTTGTGGAGTACAGAGGTTGTTTTCAATAGATCCTCAGGCTTAAAAAAATCGAAGCTTGTTTGCCCCTGGATATTATATCAAGAGAACTAGATTAACTGTTAAAAGCTACTATATGAAACGTCTTCTGATAGCTTTTGTAGCAATGCAAAGGATTGTCTCTTTGAAACTTGTTTATTGGAATTTTTTGAATATATTTTCTTAAACATGGAATGCCCAACGTTGTTTTATTTTCTACTACCTAGTGAAGTATTTTTTTGCAAGGTGGATCGTCAGTTCTGTTTAACTTTTTATTTTTCCCTTTTTCTTTTTGGTTGATATCAGCTTTAGAAATGAATTAAAACAATTTTTTCTAATAAGAAATTCAGTTTTAGTCAAAATTATTTTCTTCTTCGACTACCATATCGTAATATTTATTAAGCATTCTTAAGTTACAAACTTGTTCGGTTTTCATATTGGCATTCGAAGCGGACAGAATGATGTTTTAACCCGCTATAATGAAAGTTCTTAAGATTCGTAGTTAAAAATTGTTCTATAATTAAATGGTTTAAAATTGTAGTCAATTGATCTTTGACTCGAATGCTGGCCCTCATTAAATTCCCCCAACCGACACATCCAGATAACTTTAAAAAAAGCAACACCAACGCACCGCATGTACCAAAATATCCAAATAAAGTGAGAGCCTTACTTCCTTTTCTCCTCACACCTCAATACCTCATCTCTAAAACTTTTGACACACTTCTTCTTTACTCTACTACTGGTAAGTTCCTTAAAAAGACCCTGTTTTTAATAACACTATTTAACTATATAATCTTTGTTTTGTTAATCATCAAATAGTAGACTCATATTTATTTTTATCCTATTCTTGGTTGAATTCACTCGTTCACACATATTGTATTTTTACTTAAAGTTGGTAAAGCATGGAGGAATAACAGTATTGTGAATATTAAACATGTTGAAGCAATCATCAAGTAGGAATCTGAGGACAAAAGGGCTCAAGTTGAAGCATGCTTTTCAAGCATTTGCACTGTTTTTGATGTGCTTATGGTTGATTTACCAAGTTAAGAGATCTTATAACAAGAGCAAGATGGGGTTAGTGGAGAATTTGGGAGAAAAATCAGTGAAGGAACAAGATTTGCAACAAGTGGTGAAGTTAGGGAGAAAGGATCTGAATCCCTTGCTGCTAGATGAGTTAGCTGCTGAGTTTCAAAAACCCCTAGATGAAGATCTTGAACAGGAAGAATTAGATGAAGGGAAAAACCAGGAGAATGAAGGAGAATTAGTTAGTAATGATGGCGATGATGAGACTGATGGTGTTGGAGAGCATGAGCAATTGGAAGATATTATAGATGAAGATGATAAAGATGCAACAACAAGGAGAGATGCAGCCTGAAAAAGCTCTAGTCCTTTTAATTAGTAGTATACAAATAACATGATTCAGTATTTAATTAGTGTATGATATAGTATAAGTTGCTGTTTTCCCACAGCTCAGTAGTAGAAAGAAAATACTACTACTATTTGATTAGAGAAAGATGTTTTTGCTAGAGCACTTTAGGATGTCAACAGGTGACTTGAAGTTAATCGTCAACAAGTTCAGACGCTGAACTGTAGAGATGCAGGGATTGCATATATGTAATTGTAATTGTAATCGTGTTTAGGTGGATGGAAATTTAGGGACTTATTACTAATAGTAACTTACTATTGTTATTATGACCTGTAGCAAAGCTGCATTTGCATGTTTTTGAGTATTCAGGTGAATTCTATGCAATGGTTGTTTTCCAGATTTAGCATATCATTCAAACAGTGTATATAAACAAACAGACAATTGGTTTCAATTTATGTGTATTTCAACCCAAAATCAAGCTTTCTGCACTCTAAATATGACTCAATTCAGTAAAAGATTTCGTGGATGAAAGGCATCAACTACTCCTAGTCATACTCTGTTGGTCCAACTATTCCATCATGGTGTTTTGGCAATAACGAAATGGCCAAATTTGCACATCGGTTATGGGTTAATAGGATGCATAGCTACAAAATAAAGCTGGTATCAACCAAAAAGAAAAAGTGAGCGCCTTGCAAAAGTAAATGTACCACCAGAAAACAAAAACATGGGGCATTCCACGTTTAAGAAAAGATTCTAAACAAGTTTGAAAGAGACGATACTTAGCATTGCTACAAAAACCAATCAGAAGAAAAGCTGGCATTGAGACGTTACAACAAGAAAATTGCGGCCAAGAAGTTCCAGGAGGGCTTCTTCCAGAGTTCATGCATGAAAAGCATGCTTCCGCACCAGAAACTTTGAGCTTTAAATTGCAGCAGCAAAGGCATAGGTCGAAAGGAGTAACATCCAATAAATCGGCTTCAAGCCAATGCTGTTGATTCACGTCTATGGACTCTTAGTTTTGACCTGTTGGTGTGCATTCCACTGCAACGACATCCAAATTATAGATGTGCCTGAAAGATAATGGAACTTTTACTGCACAGAAAGAAAAGTATGTGCTGATGCAGAAAGATAATGCCACTAATGCGGCTGCATTTCTTAGTTACTTTGTTTTGATGAAATATTAACAAAAGCATCAAGAAGATGCACAGATTACAAAAGATGGAAAATAGCAGCCCAAAAAAGCTACTCCCTCCATTTCAATTTGTTTGTTAGGTTTTGACTTGCAACGTTTTTAAGAAAGTACAGAAAACTTTTGAATCTTGTAGAATGTACTAAAGAGTTGGATATGTCACGTGGAAAGTTGGAATTAAAGAGTTCTCAAAAGAAAGAGACATTCTTTTTTAAACGGAATAAAAAGGGAAGTAGAACAAACAAATTGAAACAGAGGGAGTATTAAAGAACTAAGGATAAAATCCATGATAGAGTCGAGACTGATTACAGGGGTTAGGTTGGCCCAACTAAAAATATTAACTAAGCATCTGGTTTTGAGAGTGTGATTGGCAGTTGTAGTGCCATAAAAACATGTTTCATTTCTTTCCAACCATGTGGTGCCTTGAAAACATAGTTGATTTCTTTCCAACCAAATACACCATAAAATACAAGCAGGAACCAAAGTCCAAACCATAGTTACTTCCGGATCCTCAAACTTCCTTTTACAGTTAAAGCACAAACATAGGTGAAGATGTTCAGAAGTTGATAACTAATTTAACCCTTCATTACAACCATCTTGAAGATTTGCTTGATCATCTCCTTTTTCTTTTTTGAAACTTTTTTTCTGAAACTATCATCTCTTTTTTCTTAAAGTATAACTAACATCTTTAAGTAGTAAATTGGGCTTAATCAACCAGCACTCCACCCAAAAGATAGGCTTTAATTCATAAGAAGAGTAGGTTGCAGGAGTTCAATTAGGCAATTAAAAAGTTCACAAGGAAGAAACACGGGAAGTTTGACAAAGATTTTTCAGAAAAGTTAGGAGCACAAGCAGGTCATCAAATCATTAAGTTGGGATTCAGTGACATGGCACAACTAAATGAACCCAGGTCCATACTAATAGATGCTAAGCAGAAACTCTAAATCACATGGTCCTAGGTGAATAAAGTACGAATCACAGGTTATATCATTTGAAAGCAATTCTTGCATTTTGAAAACACTAGTTGTGTAAATCTAGTGGCGCTAATAGAAACCTTACCTGCAAATATACCAACGGTGACCAGATTTTTTATTTCCATTGTCTGATAGATCAAGAACTCTGTCAAGAAATGACCGAATGCATAGACGAACGATAACAAGGTTGCCAAATACAAAGGCCTGTCATGTAGGTTAAATGCACAAAGATAGCAAAGAGTGCAGGTTAGAAGAGTCCACACTCCGAATGTCCTCCCATGAACTTCTGACACTGCAACATGATAAATAAGAAAATGAAAGCTTCAAATTAAAAACATATTAAGTTTAGGACAACCTTGAAAAGAAGTGAGTTTACAGAGAAAACTTAACAGGACTCTCGGAACACAAGAAAAGGAAAGTCATGTAATGCATGGGTTTTTAATGCATTCGCAAGTAAAACTTCCTGATCCCAAGCAATACAAAGTACCATCATTTCTGAAACTTAAGATACATCACATATTTGTGCTTACAAAGTAAAAGTTCTTAAAGTTATTCATGAAGTTGAACACGAAATGTGTAAGCAAATATGTTACTGATTCAACTGCCAGTAACTTAATGTTTTATTTTCATGACAAATAGCTATACCTTAACAAGTTGTGACCACTGAATTCCCACATTTTTATCCACAAACTGGATGATAAAGCACACTATTAGAGGTACATTGAGGTAGAGCAAGTAGTGTAGACAGCACTATTGTGATCTATCAAGACGAACAAATTCTCGGATTTAATCAACTCCAGCTGGGTTGCAAAATAACCCAAATGGGTTCCATGAAGGCAAATGTAACTTGCACAGACATAAAGAGGACTTTTTATAAAGTCCCTGTGCTGCAATTATTGGATAAAGACTCCTCTTAGAAAGGACAGAACTATGTGGAGAGCTTGGAGGTACTGGATCTGCCCATTTGTGAATTACAAGATTCTGGTCAAGGGGAGCAACTTGCCGTTTTTAAATAGACATGCAGAATTAGAAGTTACGAATTAAGAGAGACGTGAGAGAAGTGCTTACAATACTGCAAGAGAATAAATACATCTTCATTGGTTCCAAACTTTAAGAGCTAAGGCCAAGCTACAGATGCTTCTGACAATCACTTTTCTTAACAAATTGCGTTTACACATATCAGAATAAGGTTTCAGAAATGATTCTTATCCAGTACCTCGCAGAGAAAAAAAAAAGGATTCTTTTCCAGTTATATGTAATGTATGTGCTCAAATAGAAATATTAGACTCTTTCGGGAAAATCGTATCGTACATCATTCAAATGGTGGATTGAAAAATCTGAGCACCTAGCCATCCCCATTCTCACATCCTGAGTTACTGAGTGTAGATCTGTAGGTGTGATTGGTTTTCCTGTTTCAACTGAACTTTGTCCATGTGTATGAGTTTTGTCTTGTTTGAAAGCTGCCTAGTTAAGCGATAAACGCCATTTTGTTTGCAAAAAGATATCCATAAATAGGTTATTATTATATCTACATATTGAATAGATTGCTCTAGTAACCAGTTATAAAAAGGTATTACCAATCACAAATAAATACCACCTAAAATGCACAGATATTTCATCCTTGGTAAGGAGAAGAACTTGATCTGATTCTTGAAATTGTTCACTTTGATAGCATTCAAATTCTAATTTTGATCAGTCATTGCTTGGATTTGAGATAATAAATTTCTAGAACTATAACATCAAAGCAAAATCTGGTTATATACTTGCATAAAATATTCGAATTGAAGAATTCGTAAGTCTTAAATCAATAGAAAGTAAAAAGTGGACTTAGTAATCCCTGGATGTAAAGAATGAGAATTGACAATTTAAGCTAGTTTAATACTTGATAAGCAACAAATGTTCTTTGGATCCACAGATTTCAAACCCGTAAATCCAATCAAATCTATTGCTTAAGACATCAAGTCAAAACCCAAGTGTCTTAAGCCCAAATGATATAATGTATTGATCCATTTACTCATTCTTATCACCATTTCAACAGTATGGAGTGGCAAATCAATTCAACAGTACATTGTTCCTTATTCCTTTTCCCTATCAACATGAAGTGTCTGGTCTAGGGGCAGTTTCAACAATGCATCTGAATAGAATTTTTAAAAGGAAAAAAGAATGTGTGCGACACTATTTCCAGACCAGTTGGGCAACACTATTACAGCCCACAAAACATAAATGTAAGGTCGGGCTATTGCACAGGAGGAGGGGGTTTACCCTGTGCTCACCCAAAGGGTAGCGGCTGTGCGTTCCCTTGTCATAAAAAAACATAAATGTAAGGTGAATACCACTAAGACTATAATAGTAGATGAGTTCAAATTGAGTATTGTAGGTGGGATTCAAACTATATTTACTCTAAATTCACAAAATAATACACCTAATAGGCTGCAGAGGTAACTGACCCCAAAACACTAACTTAAAATCCTGATCTGTCTCTGCATGATCCTTAAAAGATGTTAAAATTAGTCATAGTGGCCAGTATGTAATTGTAATCATCTTTGGCAATGGAATAAAATCAATAAAAAGGCACTTTTTATGTGACAAATCACAGAACATAAGGCGAAAGTAAGGGGATTTGATGTGTAGTGTAGTATAGTGGCTTATTTGCTAATACAGATATCAAAATCAGATCACGATAAAGGGTGACTAGACTTACTGGTGGTTTTGGAGAAAACAGCGAGACGTAGAGCCCAAATATCGAAGAAACCAAACCATACCGATGCAAGTCGAAGTGTGCCAACCAGCATCAACCACCATCCTAACAGCTTCATCTCTCTCTCTCTCTCTCTCTCACACCCAAGCACTTTCTTAGAGCCCGTTTGGATTGGCTTATAAGTTGGCTTATAAGCTGTTTTCAGCTTTTTTGAGTGTTTGGTTGGCTAGCTTAAAGTCATTTTATGCTTAAAATAAGCTCAAAAAAATAATTTGACCCATTTGACTTAGTTTATCTAAAGCAGCTTATAAGCTGAAAACAGCTTATAAGCCAAAAAAAATAAGTTGGACTACCCCAACTTATTTTTTTCAGCTTATAAGCTGCAAATAGCTTTAAGCTGTAAGCCAATCCAAACGGGCTCTTAGTTTCCTTCTCCTGTTTCTAATTTTGAACTAGTACTAAACACTAAGGGCCTGATAAAGATCTCAAGCCCATTGAACTCATTTAGGCCCATACGTTATTCGGCTCCCCAAAACAAAAAAATGTTTACAGTTTTATCCAAATATTTATGGGTCTTAGCCTGAACCTTTTGTAACCGTCGCAAGTATATACTCAGGGGTGGTTTAGTAGCTGGTTAGAGTTATGCAGATATTAGTAATACATAAAGGAAATCTATGTATTATTTTATGTATGATTTAGTTATTCACGCATTAATTATTTCAATTTTTTATCCTACGTAAAATAATACATAGATTTCCTTTATGTATTACTAATGTATTAGTAATGTAGGATTTAGTATCTGCAAAACTCATCTCCAAACTAGCTACCAAACGACCCCTCAATGTATAGTAAATAAATACCAGTAGTGATTATACTGGCTAAATTTTGTAAACAACAAAGATAAGAGTTGTTTTTTCTTTTAAAAATGAGCCATTTTGGATTATTGTACAACAACATCAATAACAATATAGCCAGTGAAATCTCAAAAGTAGGGTTTAGAGAGGATAGACTGTATGCAAAGTTTACCTTACCTTGGGAGGTAGAGATGTTGTTTCCGCTAGACTCTCGTTTGTGTTATTCTATAGTGTAAAATTTCTGAGTTTTTTCCCCTTTTAAGTGGTGATTTACAAGAATGGCCTTGGAGGTGAGTGGTATTTAACTTTTGATCTCGCTTGTTTCATGGATAGAACTTTAAATTTAACAAATTTGACTCTTAACCTTAAATATTTGCCAGCGAAGCAAGCGGGGATCAAAAATTTAGACCACACATTTCCAAAGGAAATTGAGCGTAGACGTGCGTCTTTATAATGCCCAACAGGATAAAGATCTCGTTGAATTCATTAGATTTGTACGTTATGAAGTCATATCTCATTAAATAGAATGATTTGGAGACCACAAAGGTAAAATAGTACAGACTACAGGGAGGGGAAAGTGGCGGACCAATACGGTCCAAATTATTTTGGTCAAACATTATGCAGAAACATTCAAATTTTGAAAACTGAAATTCTAATCTTCATGGAGAATGAGATTTAAGAGTTCATTTAAAAAAAAAAAAATTAGCTTACATTAATGCAAACAAAGTTGAAAAGGAAGTAAGCTTAAACTTGGAGTTATACAATACAACTCCAATTTCTACATAAATAGGTACCAAAGTGAACTGAAAACTCACTACAAAAAAAATGGTAATTTGCGGAGGTTGAAAGTTGCAATTCACGGGGCATTTTATCTTCCGCTAGTCAATAGTGAAGGCTAAAACCTCCACGAAGTGCAACTTTCAACCTCCGCAAATTAACCAGTTTTTTGTAGTGACTTTAGATGACTATTAATCCATGTGATAAAATTGTAATTGGTGTGAAATAAATGACGCATTGGCTTGCTAGTCACTAACTGAAGATAGAGGTGTTGAGACGAGGAGGTTTTTGTTCAATTGTCATTGAATAATCTCTCACTACCTGATAAATGTTTTTTTTTTTTTGCAATAAACTGTGAATTATTATCATACCAAACCAAAATATTTACAAACTAAAGAGTATCCAGCGTCTTAACCACCTTCTAGGAAGAGTGTTAAGTACATTTGAACCTCATAGATCTTACCAAAAAAAACAAAGCCAACAGGCAAATTTCAAACTAATTACACACCCTATGGATCAGAACTTGGCAGTTCCTAGCCCTCCTAGAACTAGCCACTAATCTTAATCTCTCCTGCAACTCCTTCTGTATCTGTACGACGGTAAACTCAGCATTAACACTTATTTGCCTAAACTGCTTCCAATTTCTTGCTTGCCAGGTGTGGTATACTATTGCTCCATACATGGCAGCCACTGTCTCCTTCCAGAATTGTTGCCAGTGTCTTCCTTTAATCCACCCCAAACATTGCTTGGTTGTCATATTCGGTAGATTCACACCTATCCATCTAGCCAACTCATTTTTCACCGCAGATACCCATGCACAGTCTACGAACAAATGCTGGTGTGTTTCAGCTACTCCTTCCTCACATAAGCAACAGTTAATATTTTCAATAGGAATGTCCAGCCTTTGTAATCTCTCCTTGGTGAGTAGTCTATCTTGATAAGCTAACCAAACTAGCACCCTATGCCGAGGCATCATTACTGAACTCCAAATTAGTTTAGCTTCCGGAAGTCTATGTAGTGTGCCCAACATCGCATGATAACTATTAGTCATAGAGTACGAACCAGTTGGATTCAGCGTATATATATTATTCTGATACCAATGCATCATCACTTCCTTTAGAGAGTTTAGCTTCCTCCAATACCAACTACAATTTTGAGGTGGAGAATGTTCCCAAATGTTATCAGTTGTCTTCATATAAATCTCATGGACCCACTTGACCCATAGAATGTCTTCTTTATTTACCAGTTGCCATAGCAACTTACCAACCGCTACTATGTTCCAAATCCTACAACTTTTAATATTTAATCCCCCATACTTTTTTGGTACGCATACATTATCCCACGCAGTACGCATACATTATCCCACGCAACCAAGGACACCTTCCTCTGTCCCTCCTGACACTTCCACAAGAATTCTCTATACTTCCTATCTACTTCTTTCAGTACACTTTGTGGAAGGATGAAAACAGCACCCCAAAAATTATAAATTGAGAACAGGACAGCATTGATAATCTGCAGCCTCCCCGCGTACGAAAACTGCCTTGAGTAGCCATTTGTTATTCTTTTAGTGATCTTATCCACCAGTTGATAACAATCAACTTTATTCCACTTCTTAGAGGATAATGGTAGTCCTAGGTATCTTATAGGTAGTGTACCTATTGAGAAACCAGTACTTGCCAATATACTTGCCTTAGTGTCATCATCCATTCCGGCTAGAAATATGTTTGATTTCTCCAGGTTTGCAACTAGGCCAGTGGTTGCACTAAAATGTTTTAGAGCTTCCATCACTCTATTAATAGAGGCTAAGTCTCCTTTACAGAACACCATTAAATCATCTGCAAATATCAAGTGTGTAAGTTTGGTGGTCTTGCACATTGGATGGTACTTGAAATCAGGTAGATCACTCATCTTCTTGAGTGTTCTAGTAAGGTACTTCATTACTAATACAAATAATAATGGGGACATGGGGTCTCCTAGGCGCAACCCTCTTTTACCTTCAAAATAGCCATATCCTTCTCCATTTACTTAGACCGTGAACCTTGTTGAGGTAACACAAATCATAATCAGTTGCACAAACGGAGTTGGAAATCCATAGCTCTTTAAAGCTTCTTCAATGAAATCCCAGCTAATCATATCATACGCTTTCCTTAAATCAATCTTCATCAAACACCTTGGAGTAGTCTTTCTTAAGTAATGTCTCAACAAATCATGACATATCAGTACATTGTGTATTAGAGACCTCCCTTCCACAAACGCAGCCTGATTACTAGCCACCACCACTGATATCGCTTTTCTCAGCCTCATACATATCATTTTAGAAATGCACTTATAGATTACATTGCAACAGGATATAGGTCGAAACTGGCTTGCAAGTTCTGGTGCATCCACTTTGGGAATGAGGGAAATGATTGTAGAGTTTATTTGTTTCAACAGTTTCCTATTTTCAAAAAACTCCAAAATTGCTTCAGTCACATCATTACCAATGACACTCCAAGCTGCTCTAAAAAATCCACTGCCATACCCATCAGGCCCAGGGCTTTTTATTTATGTCAATACCAAACATTGCTTCTTTTACCTCCTCAGCAGTATAAGCTTGCATGAGCAGCACCTGTTGAGCAGTATTTAGATCACAACCATTTCCCAGTAGGTTCCCACTAGCTTTTGTTCTCTGTTCTTCCTTAGTTCCCAGTAAGTTCTGATAGTATTCGACAAATATTCTTGCAATTTCTTGTTGATCATTATGCATCACGCCTTCTTTATCCTTCATTTGTATAATGGCCTGTTGTAACTTTCTGTGTTTGATGACTGAGAAGAAATATCTTGTATTATCATCACCTTGTTTAATCTAGGTTGCTTTGCTTCTCTGCATTAGAAAACATTCAGCCAGATATGAAGATTGTCGAAACTTCAAAAACTTCACCTTTTCCTGCTCTTGTAGAGTTCTATCCAGTGGCTGCAGGTGTAATGCAGCTTGGGCTTGAGCAATAATAAAAGTTTGAATTAACATTATATTATTAACAATCTTAAAAAAATCCTGATGGAGACAAAACGACGATCAACAAGTGAAGGAGAAAGAAGATAAAAGTAGCTCGTTAAAAGACTGCGCCACCAAAGTTTTTATAACATAAAGTAGTCATCTAGGACAACTATAAGAGTGATGTAAATATATTAATGAGATGTGTTCGGATGGGTTTTCTTTGACTTTCTATCAATATTGAATATTGATGGTCACTAAATGATCAGACTATTAATGTGTTTTTTGCATATTAAGGATAATTGCAATTGTGACGTTTATATTCACGTGATGTGTTCAGACGAGATTTCTTTTGACTCTTTATATGTATTGAATATGAAAGACACTACATATAGTTAGATTAGTAATGCATATTTATATATTAACTTGGGGTCGGTGTCATAATAAATTTAAGGATGAAGTTGTGGATGCCATTTTCTTTACCAATTTTAGTACCTGAGAAAGGAAAAGTACAGTCGTAAATGGTGGAGTACTGTGATTTGTGCTTAGATGGTGAAAGAGACTTTCACGTTACTCTTGTCTCTACTGTCTGCTGTTTTAGAGCCACAATACATCTGTTTAATGTTATGGTAGGAAGGTATTTTACTCATCGAAGAACTAGTTCAAGAACGTGACCTCCGCACTGTGATGACTGGACTAGCCAGGATAAAAACTTACTTGTATCGGATATTTGTATAAGACCAAAAAATAGACTGTATTTGTACATGCATTTTTAACGCTTCACCATAGTTAATTAATACAAATTTTACTTTGTTAAATTATTCAATTCTAACAAGTTAAATTAATTTGATGTAAACATTCCATACGAATTAATATATTACCGTTAACATGTGGATGCAGGAAAAAAGTGCTTAGTTACGAAGCAACACAGACAACGACATCGGATTCTCTTCCTGTTAGGAATGACTCATTCTGAACCTATTGCAACACCAAACACACTCAGCATGATAAATGTTACTTCATCTGGTACAATATTGACCAGTTTTAATCTAACGAGCAGATCCCCACTTCATTTACTAGTTTACATTGGAACTGCTGCTGCTTGCAAGTGGTTTTTTTTTTTTTTTTTTTTTGAACTGGGCTTACAAGTGTAAATGATGAACAAGAATATAGTTGGAGGAAATGTGATTATAGAAAAATTCCTTACCTTTGTGACAGTCCAATGGACGCATCAGTCATGTCTACTGCTAGTGGTGGTTTAAATGGCAATGGAAAAGTTTAATTAACTAGCTTCTTGAAGGTAAAAACTATGATATTTACATCAAGTCAATAAATGCATGACATATGTTTGCAAATAAAGTTTTATTGTTTTATGATGGAATATACATCATTATCTCATGAAATCACTTAACTATGATTATTTGATATGATTTGAAGTAAATATATAGTGCGTATGAATATTTACCCTTCTAAAATATATTTGATCGATCTTTGCTTAAATTGGAGGAAATGAGAGGAGAAGTCTAATGCTCGATAGTGATAAAAATGAACCCTAAAAAATAAACTCATCAAATTTAAATTTTTGATACATCTTATAAAACATTTGTAGTGTTGCATAATGGCATTGAGCATGAGTCTCATGAAAAAGCCTAGATAATTTCGTCTTTATTGGGCAGACCTAGTCTTGCTTCCACGTTCAATTTGAGGAACTGATAAGCTAGCCAGGCTGTTGATTTAATTTCCAATGCCCCCACTAACACTACAATATTGGCCTATGGTTTGGTTCCCCACCACTTCAGTCACCCACAGAAACCAGAATGGCACAAACAAGTTGGCCGTTCTGGTACCGTAGCAGAAGTTATATACACCAACACCACTGTATAGGTGATAAAGGTCCCCCACCCCATTCCTATCAAATCTGCGGTATCCAATATTCCCACCCTACGTTATTTAAAACTAGGCAAAAACTATGTTCAAATATCACATAAGTATTTGGTTGGAAATAAGTTATCCCAAGATATTTTATACGGGGATTAATTATTTCACCCTCCAACAGGAATAAAATAACACTATAATTTCAGAATATAGTTATACCACCTTTTTATCCCAACCAAACGTGGGATAAATTCATTTCAAATATAATGTCGGGATTATTTATCGTTATCCCTTGTACCAGACGTTTGGTTGGAAATAAGTTATCCCAGGATAACTTATCCCGGGATTAATTATTTCACCCTCCTACAGAAATAAAATAACACTACAATCCCAGTATAACTAATCTCCGGATTAATTATACCACCACTTTATCCCAACCAAATGAAAGATAAATTCATCTCAAATATAATTCCAAAATTATTTATCCTTATCCTTTATAGGAGCCCCGAGTCATAAGCATAGCTGGCAAATCCCCACCACTGTTACCAAACCACAATTTGCCCATATTCAAATCGCATTACAGCTATCTCCCACATTTAGCACATTAATCGTATATCAAACAACTTGCTAATATTTTTTTATGTACCTAACTCCAGTTTTAAACCCTTGCGTGCACGCACGTTCCCTCAAATCCGCTATACATCAAAATCAAATCCCATTCCCTAATCATCTCATTATTAATTATTATAGTTCAGAATTAAGATATATCTTTATCAGCTAAAGAACAGATTTTCAAGTAATGGGTAAATTTCAAGAGTAGTTTGTAACTACAAGTATTAGGTATGCGAAATACCAACCACCAAGAAATAGGCTAAATTCGAATATAATACTTGTAAATGAAGAATACACTAGAAAGAAGCATAAATTCCACTTGAGGAAAACAGATTTAAGCGTTTACTTAGATCGCAACAAGATTGAACATGACGAATACATAAAGAAAAATATCACCCTTGACATTGACAACTTGCAATACAGTGATGAAAGATTACAAGAGCAACACACCAAGTTAAGGTGAAAAAACTAGCAAAAGTGCTCTGTCAGTCGAATCCCCCCACTCTCTGTACATATTGAAGAAACAAAAAGCAGCCTAATGATCGTTACTCGTTAGTAGTACTAACAATCAGCCAAATCTTTTAACCATAGTGACCCGACGAAATCTAAAACTCATCGACCCACACCAGTTACCACTCACAAAAAGCAGTAAAAAAAAAAAAAAAAAAAAAAAAAACAGTTAAAAAAAAGGCAGCAGAAAAAATCAGGAGAGCAAATCCTTCTCAGGGCACAATTCTTTCCTTAGCTTTTGAGAAAAAAGCCTGCAAGCATCAATACTAAGATCGATAGCAGCTGACAAAGCCACGTAAGCAGCTGCATCCTCCGTGCAAGTCACGTGCTGAACACTAACTTCCACCGTAGGTTTACTGCACTTACTCCCACAACTACCTTCACCTTCCACGCTAGCCGACATTACAAAACCTCGGTACATACAATAAGGCCATAAACCATACCCAAAGTCACCACTACCTCTAGGACTACACGCAGGAGACGTCGAATTTGCAGGTGTCAACTTCCCATTCGTCGAAACACTAGTTCCAAGATCAATCACAAATTTCCCACCTTTAGAACAACTCAATGTTGATTCAGCTAAGACAATTCCAGCTACAGCTGAATCAGGGATTAGCTCGAACCGGTACCCGAGGCCATCCGCTGAACCACGTTCGCGCCAGGCCTCGAGTCGACCCCATGGTTTCCAGGTTCCGTCACCAGGCCTTAGAATTAGCCATGAACCGGGGTTGGACCGGCTTACCCGGTCCGAACCGGGTGATGCAACGAATGGGGTGACCATTGATGCAGCAGCAACTGGTGAACCGGAGAGATCATGGACCGTTATTGACCAACCTTTTCGCTCTTTACCTGACCGTTCCCTTTCGCTTCCAAATGAACTTAACCATCCTCGAGAACTACTATGGTCCAATGGTAAAGACCTGGATAATGCAGTAAAAAGTAAAAATTCGTGAGTAAAAAGTGGAAAAGTTGAGTATCTTTGCTTTAAACATGAACTATGTGTTTGTTGTAGAAATGATTTTTACTTACTGACATTGGAACCTACTTTTTAAGCTTTTAATTAGGAATCGTAAAACTAACTTAATTCCCCCGTACAATTTGAACATTCTTTTCCACTTGAACACTACGGCAAATGTAGTGTGAGCCCTAATTGTGTAAGTCAAGCCTGTCGGTATCAGTACTAAGTAGGCGTTTGGCCATAGAAACCAAATATTTCACTTTATTTGCAAATTATGAAGTTAGAGTTGAAGATAAAGTTGCGTTTGATTATAGTTTTTCCAAACAAATTTCAAATACACTTTCAAGTTTGAATTTGGAATTTTTATGGAGAAAAAAAAACCAGGAAAAAGTGAGTAATTTTTATGACCAAACGGGTCCTTAATAAAATGTACAAAAGAATTAAAAAGGTATTGGAACGAACCTGGACCTCTGATTCCGGTCACCGGTAGTTCGAAAACTGAACTTACAAGTAAAAACAGGTTGCCGTATATTTCCTTGAATTTGAAACACTTGAGGACTACACTCAGGCTCTTTATCAAACTGAAACACAAATCTCGGGTCGGGTTCCGCTTTAACACTCAAATGAAACTGCGCACTTGAGTGCGCGTTCTTCGCTTCCTTTCCAACCACAATCCATCCATTGTGAAACAACACAGACCTAACTTCCGTTCCCGTTAAATCTAACGGCACTTCAACCTTCCCTAACAATCTGCCTGAATTCACACCACATGTCGAACCTCTACGGCCGGTGTAAATTGATATTTTAAGGTATAATTTACAACCGCCGAATAGAGATTTTGTAATGAGTTTTTCGAGATCGGATTTGTTGAGATGAAAACTTGCTGCGTGGCTTTCTGGAAACTGAGTTTCAGGTAAAATGCACGGTATAACTGCTGTTTGGAGAGGAAAATTCTTCAATTTGATTTTACAGTAACACGGTGACGAGGAAGGGTGAACCACAGAACTAGCCGGTTTTGAAGCTACCGGGATTTTTAACGCTAAATTACACACACTTAGTCGAACAAATGGACACGGATCCATTAATCCAAAAACTAAAGTCTCAGTTAAGGGTTAAAGGAAATTGAAGGGTTAAGTGAAGCGTAGGTTAAGGAGAAAAATTATTGTGCGCCACTGTGGAGAAGAAAGTGAAGTAGAGTAATCCATAGGGATTTGTGTAAAGAGAAAAGATGAAATGTTGAGCACTGCGCACCCCTGGTAATTGGCTCCACTTAGAAATACTACTACGTGGAAGACGAAGACTCTAATAAGACCCTTTTTCGGTAAATGTAAATTATATTATAAAATAAAAAGAGAAACTCTGTTTAATGGAATAAATTACTGAAGGCTTTAATGTATTGATAGCACTTTAAACTTGTAGGATATTTGTTTAGGCACTTGAATTAAGTTTTGTTTGAATTGAATATTTTAATTTCTAATAAAGTATTTTAATTAGATATTTTTTATGTAAATTTTGAAAAAAAAAATTGCATGTGTTTTCATTAATTGATTTGGTAGTTAAGTTAAATACATAAAATGTGTCATTTTCTTTAATTATACGCAATCACCTCAACAAGTCGTGAAACCTCATGTATTTTCTATTTGAGGTTGATGCGTATAATTAAAGATAATGACATATTTTATTTGGTTAATTTAACTATCTAATAGAAAAATAAAAAAGACACAAACATTTTTTTCGAAATCAAAGTGTCAAATTGAAATACTTTTATTAGAAATTGAGATGTTTAATTGTAGTAGAATTTAATTTGAGTGTCTAAATAAAATATTCTATTAAATTTAAGGGCATGACATTAAGCCTGTTATTTAATTTATTTTTTTACAGTTTTTATTGTACGGAGAGGAGGGGGCTTTTTTTTTTCAGCTGCTAAATAGAAACTCTGCTCGTGTGGTTGGATTACAGCTGTGTACAGCCTGGATTTGATTTTATGCCAGCAGGTATTCGGCTCCATCTGTTTCGTCTAATGACCAGATTACCCTTATGCCTACTATTAAAATGACTTTTATATCCTTGGGTTGTTTCTGTGGGTCCCACATGATCTCTCAATATTTTGTGGGTGGGGAAAAATTGCAGTGCATGAGTCTCTTTTGGGCTGTTTTTGTCCTACACGTGGCATGTCAGGATTGCAATCTGTCTTCGTGCTAACCTTTTTGATTAAAATAACGTCAGCATGAAGCAATATTATAGTTGTATACTTATCATTTAAACTCTTTTAGAAATTACTTAAAAAACAATGAGGAGACTAATTTTAGTATAAGTTTGGTGGATTTGATTTATTTTATTTTTTAAGCAGAAAAGTCAGCAAGAAGGATTAGTGGTATCCAATTATGTAGTTTAGCTAATCATGTTTGAGGGGTCAAATAAGAGGAAAGAATTGTTTATGAATCGTCAAAAAATATAATTTATCAGCTTAGCTGCCGCCAATCAATAAATATTTAATGATATTAATATAAAAGGATCGTGAAGTTTTTTATGTTACTCTGTATTTGTTAATTGCTATTTTGTCGTTGTGTCATTGTTACTATTTAACTACGTATTGTTTAATCAGGAAATAATACAATCGTAGGCTGTAATCTAGCCATTGTAAAATCAATCAACTTCCTATTTCATCGCTTTCAATTATTTTCAAATAAACAATCCTGGATATGAAAAATGACGCGAGAAAATAAGGGAAAAGGGTAAAAACAAATGTTCCTCAAATATTAAAAACAGAATATATTTGCTTTCCATTTGAATTTGGTCACACATATGCTTTTACATTTTTGTGGACTGGGTAATTTATGTGACATCCTTCGAAAGTATGGAATCTATGAAAAAAACAAAAAGATTTTTAAAATTTATTGTTCAAAACAATTCTTAAATATTTATTAGTTATAAATCATCTCATAAAGTTTAATTCTTTTAAAATATAGAAAGATGTCATTTTTTTTTACAAACTAAAAGGACTGATGTGTCATATAAATTGGGAGAGTGAATTAAGTATATTGGAGATCAAAAATATA
Source organism: Lycium barbarum (assembly GCF_019175385.1). Lineage (NCBI taxonomy): Eukaryota > Viridiplantae > Streptophyta > Magnoliopsida > Solanales > Solanaceae > Lycium > Lycium barbarum. The sequence goes on along the minus strand of NC_083338.1, from coordinate 142,392,482 downwards.
AATGAAATAGTTGCTGGGCATCTTTACACCTTTTTTTGTTTTTTTGGGATAAAACAAACCACTAATTGCCAAAAACAAACGACTCAACTGCAGCTAGATCTAACAAACTTTGTAAATGGGCTATTGGAAGGTTTGAGTTGATTAATTAGTCCAGATGAGTGTCAGCAAGAAGTTGGTCAACAACAAGGCCAACCCATTAATCATGATCCAGATGAGTTGGGGGGTACAATATCACGGATTACAAGTGGGATAGACTGGCATATATGTAAGTAGATGCAGTGAGAAAATGTAACGTATATGTTTGTTCGTTTGTGTAAGAATCACACTAAGGTGTATTTTGTATGTCGTAGTGTTCTTCGTTTCAAGTATTTTTTTTTTTTTGGATAAATTTGTTGTTGTTGTTTGATTGTCTTATAATGACGAAAAGAATTTTCTTTTTCAAGACTAAAAAAATTTCAGTGTCAATCTAGAATTTCTAAAAGATAGGTATATTTTTCTGAAAAGTAATTTTACATATATATCTATATTCCGTATCGAAAATGTTTGGATTAGTTGAACCTATTGATCGTATGTTACGCCATCCACTGCAACTAGTTTAATACACATAATTTATTTAACTATATAGAATTTCATGATGATAAAAACATAATAGGAATTTCACTGTGGCAGACTTAATTTTTTTGAAAAGTTAACCAAACAAAGAAAGTAAGGAAAAGAAACAAAATATTTAATTAAAATGCCAGAAGGGACACCTGATATGTCCATCCTTGTGGGCGGGCTCAATTCTAGGGGAAATAGAAGAAGATAAACATAGAATATGACAATTTGAAACCTCGACCTGATCACTTGGAGAGCAGTACCAAATAACCATTGCACCATATGATATTATGAGTTTGGGTGCGCACACATATACATAATAACTGTTTTTTCAAAAATATAACATTACTATATACTTATAATTTAGGAAGGCATATGTACACGTAAACCCAAGCCCCTCACCTAGATATGCCACTGAAAGCGACCCTTTAAACCAAAAGTGTCATTGTGCTAATGAAAATCTAAAAGTATCCATATAAGTTAAATTTACTTCAATATCATCGACAAATACAAAAAGGATGAAAACTACCAATTGAAGGAACAAATTCCACTTTTAGAAGTAAAGTTACATTTTCCCCAAACATATGTAACGTAATAGTCAATATTTACTTCTTATAGCTATTTCAAAACTACTCTCTATATTTATACAACTATACTGCATCATCTTGCATATTCCACTAATATCCTACAACTACTTTTATATCCATATAACACTAGAGAGAATCATTGAAATGGTTTTGGTAACTATGATTAGTTGAAAACATTACCAAACACACCCAAGTTGAGGAGCTGTGTCCATGATCTCCATAAGACTAAAACTCATGGTAATTCAATTAGCTTGTGTTCATTTGACTATTCTCGTTTTCCAGAGCTGTTCCGAAATTTTATTCACCTAACTTATGTTCTCAATATGCTCTCATTAACTGTTCTTAGCTCCACAATGGCCTTTTATGTGGATACTAAAGGCTACAATTTTCAGTCTATACGCTACCAACCAACCTATTTAATACTAACGTTTATGGTAACAATAACTATCGTCATTTTTCTCAAAGGAAATTGTTATGTGGAATTACTTATTTTCCTTTAAAAAAAAAAAGTTAGAAGAAGGAAAGACTTGGTAGGATAGAAACCTCACACCTAAGTGATGTAGAATCTACAAGGAGTCGGAAGTCCGAATCACAAGACTACAACATCAATACCTTTTTTTGGCAGTCCGGTGCATACAGCATCCCGCGTTAGCAGGGTTTTCGGGGAAGGTCCGCACTCCAAGGAGTGCGATTTAGACAGCCTACACTAATGCAATAGCGGTTGCTTCCACTACTCCAACCCGTGACCTATAAGTCACACAGAAATAACTTTACCGTTGCTCCAAGGCTTTCCTCATACCTTTTTAAATAATTAGTAGATTGAATTTTATCTAAATAATTTAAAGATCTTTTGTTACAAAAATATACATACACATGTAAGCTTGAACTAACTACTCACCTAGTGAAAATTCACAAATAGTCACTATCCCGAGATTTTACTTGTAAAATTTTAAAGCTTCATAATAATGATTATTTTTTAAAGACAAAGCCGAAAGATGACAGCTGAAACTTTTTTTTGCGCGGGAAGGACGATCCTGCAAATTGCACCAGCTGAAAAGCTATTTCTACTAAGATGCCTCAGATTTATTCGGGCCTGACACTAGTTGAGATCAGCCCAGTCTCTTGAAAGACCAATTGCTCTAAGGTCATTGCATTGTTTCCCCTATTTTGTGCCGGTCTTTAATTTTTACCTATCAAGGTGAATTACTTTCTCGGGACATAAATTTATATTTTCACATTATAAAATTTTATAAGTTATTCCCCGCACACTTGAAGAACTTATGCCCCACTAGGCATAAGTTTAATTTTGAAGGACAAAAATCATTTTTTTGCCCGGATTGTCCTTCTTTTGGGGTGGTCTTTAAATTTTGGCTATCATATTTGTGGTCTTTAAATTTTGTCCCTTATATTTGTGGTCTTTAAGTTTTTCCCTTCGCTTGAAAAGGTGTGCGAATACCTCAGGTTATGGGTTCGAACCTCCGCTCAGGCATAAAATAAAAAATAAAAAAATCGCAAGACAGGGCTAGGGGCGTGTATGCCGGATAGGAAAAACTAAACCGGCATAACTAAAAGTTTGCCCCATAAGGCAGAACTTTTCCTTAAGGCATAGAAAGGCAAACTTTTAGTTATGCCTGAAGGAAAAATTCCGCCTTATGAGGCATACTTTCAGTTATGTCTTATGCGGCATACTTTTAGTTAAGGCATAACTAAAAGTTTGCCTTGAAAAGTAAAAAAAATAAAATATATGCCTCAAGGCGAAGTCTGCAGGAGGGGGCAGAGCGAAATTCAAACTTTGCCCTACGAATTTTTTTTAAAATTTTTGATTAAGTGAGATTTCGAACCCGAAACCTATAAATTTTAGGCGAAGGACAAAATTAAAGACCACCGATTAAAGACGACCCCAAAAGAAGGGCAATTCGAAAATTAATGATCAGCCCATTTGAAGGAAAACCGTGCAATTTTTTGTCGTTCCACTACTCACTTTAGATCCAACATTCTCAAATAACCCAAAAGCCTTTTCGGCCCAAACCCCAGAACGACGTCGCACCGTTATCAAAACTGAAATCACCAAAAGATAACAAAGCCAATCCATTATCCAAGGTTCCAAAACCAAAACACACCCGTTGGAACAAAAACCTTTGCAGAACAACAAAATGTCAGCCTCAGCCATATTCGGGTTAAACATGTCAGTCTTACCTCGTCCGTCAACCGTTCCAACTGGACTCCACGGCGGCGCCACCAAGTTACCGGTACCAACAAGTGTTGGGGGATTGGTAATTGAGTGTTCATCGAGGCCACAAAAGAAAGCTACAGCTCACCATAAGAAGACAAGGCCACGTAAGACTCAAGCTTGGGACATCAAACGTGGACCAACTGTTTATGCTCCCTTGCCGGACTTGCCACCTGAGTGGTCGTTTGCAAGTGATGCTTCGGGTCAACCCGCTGGTGTTGGAGCTTCGGTATCTGATGCTAAGTCTGAGTAATTCTTTCTGTTATTTGCGCTTTGTATAATGGAATTACCCATTTGAGACTTTATAATTTTCACCTACGTACTATGCTGTTTTTGCCTGTTGAATATGAATATTACTACTACTACTTGTTCAATTACAGTGTAGTGTAAGTTTAACAGGTGATTAGAAATGTGTTTAATCTGTGCAACGTAATGAAGTAATGAGAAAGTGCGATTATAATAGTAGTCATGTCAAATTGCGACTGGATAACGTCTTCAACAATATGTTGTAGCGTGTGCTAACACAAGATAGAGATTAATAAAACAATAAAACCTTTCTAATACTAAAAAAGATCCTATTAGGGGTGGTTTGGTTTGAGGCATTATAATTCCGGAATTATAGTCCAAGATTATAATTCCATCTTTTATACGAAATTGATAATTCTAAGATTTTGTATAAAATACATAAAGCCTAACAAGTGAGCCATGCTTCCTTGAAGTTTGTCAGAACTGTCATCACCTATGGTTGATTAAGAAATAAAATGGAAAGAAGAGACCTGATATTTTTTCCAGTTTCTGATTCCAGAATATTTATTCTTATTTTAGCTAATAGTGTAGTAGTATTTAGTCGACCTAAGCAAAGGAATACCAATTTCAATAGTATTGTTTCATTGGATGAGTAACCCTCCTTTGGTCCTGTAGCTGGTTAAATTCCTTTTTTATGTGACTTGTGAGATGACTCGATTTTAAGCCTAAGTTCCTTTTTATTTTTCTATTAATTTATTTTACATAGCATAGAAGTAATGTGGTTTAGTAATGCGTATTCTTATGCATCAGCCAAATCCCAAAGCATTTGATTGTAGTAACCTGCTATACTCTTCTTCCTGTTAGATTGATGAGTGGAAATAGGACTAATAAGTTGGGCTAACTGTTTGCACACATTAGTTTGCAAACTTCAGATACTCTGGTTCTGGGTCTTCAGTCTTTCAAGAAGCATGCTCACAACAAATTTGTCAAACTGCCAATTTGGAATTTAGTTAAATTAAGATAACCTCTTTTCCTCTACAAGAAAGTGCTAAACTTGGGTGTAAAAAGCAAGTAGTATCTATGGGTTTCCAAGGAACAAGAAATGCAGATACCATTTCACCATCTAGTTTACGTTCTCTTCAGCCGAAAAAAGGAGGTTATATTGGAGAAAAACCTTTACCCCGAAAAATTGGATGATTTTTGAAGAAGCGCGATTTCTTCTTATTTAAAAGGATTTCCTCAGCAGCTGCAAAATACTAGTCTGTAATTGACCACCTCATTTGATTCTAGTCACTACAGTATTTTTCATGAAACTTTTTTTCTTTTTTACCTACTGTTGGGCATCCTATGTCCGAGCCAACAGAAGACCATATGATCAAACATATGCAAATGACCAAGATTAAGAGCCAAGTAACGTGAAGCTCACACACATTTACAACTGGGAGAGACCAACTACCAGTAACTCAAAAATTGGACACAATCTGGAGACAACAAAAATAGTTCCGATTGGAAAGGGACCAAGACTACTCATTGGTATACCAATGTCAAGCTCTTCAAGAAGGATTTCACTCCAAAAGCTAAATCTTTAGTGAAGCGCTTCAAACATTCTTTTGACAGAAACTCTAGGAAATTTAGATCTTTTGTTTTGATGTTCCTTTAAGTTATATAGAAATTGGGAACATAGGAGCTTCTGCATTGCTTTTGCTAGGATCCTAGTGTTCCAATCCCCTCCCTTTGTATAGGACTAGAGTTGGGAGGCAAGGTCTATTCCTCCTATGTAAATATCATTTCTGGTATATATTATCCAAGGTAGGGTTCAATGACAACTGCCAGCACCTCAAGTACTATAACCCGGGTGAATATAGCATTAAAAATGTCTCTGCCAACTATCCATTCTTTCACTACGCCATGATATATATGGTCATCTTGACTTGGTTCTAAACATGACAATCTCATAATTCAATGTACGCAACTATCCTCTAGGCTCTGGCCAAAACACTTTTTGAGTCATAGATTCAAGTCTATTATATGGCAGCATGCTGCCTGTCCAACAACTTAGTGCATTTAAAATGGTCACCTGTGTTGCAAAAACCAGAGTGATTCGGAAACATTTCCATGGAAAGAGAACACGAAATAACCGAGCTATCCAGTAGATTAGAAGAGCCAACAATGTACATGTATGTTCCTACTGTAAATGGCATTTTTACAAGGTGGAAGCAATTCTTTGCCCCAGGAACACGGGCATATTCGCCCTCCAGCCAACATTTACCAAGGGCTCACGCTCGTTGAATCCACTAAACTTATCAATTATCAAAGGCCGGAAACAAAAGATGGACCCCAAGGTCAGTAAGTTGGAATTGTGTACAAGAGGCAAGCTTCCAAAGGAGTAACCATTATCAAGAGAGCTCTTCTGCATTTTCCACCAGCGTCTGTGACCAGCTTTTAGAAATTGCCACAGAATTCTTTGCAAGATTCTATCCTCCTCGTGCTGGCGGGAGGATTCCTTCCCGGTAAATCCACTGATAATTATGCCTAATTAGGAACGGATTTCCCAATTCCTTATTATTTCTGCTTCACAAGGCTCAGGAGAAAATCAGTAAATATGTGCTCATACTCTGGCATTTTCCCATAACCTGCAGCACAGTGTAAAAGTATCGCAATCATGACTTTCAGGGTATCATTTTCTTTTTCTTCAAAAAATATGGTGCGTGACTATCAAATTTTATCTCAGAAAGAGAGTAATTCCACTCGAAGGATTTCTTACCAGGAAAGTAATTAATATCTATGACATAGTATCTGTCTTTTGTTCCAAGCTCTCTGATTATATCCAAGTTGAAGAGCCGAAGACCCTGCACAAAACATTGCAGTTATATTTAGAATATTTTACCTTATGAAGCAGCAGGTGAGAATGCAGAATTTGTAAAGCAAGCACCAAACATCATTTAGGACATAATTTATGGAAAGAGAAGACAGAAAATAAATACCAGTCTACGCCGAAGTTCCTTAGCAAGCCTCTCAAGTAATGGTTGCGGAGGAAGCTCTGCAAAGGATAAGATGTGAAAAAATATCATGAGTCACGATTTACTGCAGGTTTACTCAAGTAGATACACCTAATTAAATAAGGGAAAATTACGCGCTCTGTCTATTTTTGAAAATATATAACCACCCAATTTTCAACATATTTGTATATAAACACCTTTTATACACTTTATACAAGATTGATACATTATGTATAATGCTTTAAACTCAGGTATAATGTTGTATAATATTGGACACTGGGCTACGTGGCGTGTCATCCCGAGTAGAATAGTATTCACAAAGGTAAGATGGCACTCACTGGACTATCCAGCAACATGAAGTAAATACAGAATGTAACAATCCCACACCTAAGAGCTTAAAGACAATTCCATTTTGCATATACTTTAAACCTTTTAGGATTTCCCAACGCTTATTATATCTCTTTAGTGTCTAAGTTTTGAACTTTCAGATTGAGTGCTCTATCTGTGAACTACTTCAAACAGAATCATACACCAGATAACCATTTATACCACTACCGGGAACTGATAGAGGACAGTAATTAACCATCAAATGCTCTATACGTCCCACTTAAACAAGCCTATTCAGCGTCCCACTTAAACAAGCCTATTCGGCGTCCCACTTAAACAAGCCTATTCCGAATAGCAGGGGTTTTAGGAGTAAATTATTTGAGGATTGGATTTGAGTTTGGTAAACAAGTGTTCAAAATAATAGTATGGTATGTGAAAATGTAATGTATCTCCTTGAAAATGTCATCACATCAAATTGAAGAGATAGTTACATAACTTTGAATTGTTGAAACGAGAAGAAAGCACAGTTTATTTAAAATGAATAAATTAAGATAAAAGTAGTTCTAGTTTTGGGTTAGAGGAAGTGCAAAAAATGTAAAGCTTACTGTTGGTGGTAAAAGATCAAGGTTTAAGGAACTCATTCCAGAGTCCAGCCTCCTATGATCCCATGATCCAAAAGAATTAGAAATCTCAACAAGATTTGCCTTGAGGATTAGGAAAGCTCAAACTCCAAGGCACATCCTATAAGATGACTTCCTTGCTAGAAAAGTATCATATCAGGTAATAATAGTAAACCCATACTTGCTAGCTCTTGGTGAGTGTTGGCTTCTAAATCATTGGCTGGTTTGAAGAAAAAAAGTCAATTAATCAAATAAAAAAGAACAAGAAAACACTTCTTTTTCATCTGCTTTATTCTTTTAGTGTATGCCATAAGTTTGGTGCATCCATATATCTGAAGCAACCATGATGTATTTGATGTATCCAGAAAGAGAAAGTCACTGAGGGAAAAGATGGCTCACCTCCAACACAAGGGTCTAAATCTGCATCATCTGCAGATGCCGCAGCACAAGAAACTCTTGGGAATCGGAAAACCCCAGGGTTTTTGGACAGCTCACGTTTGCTAACATCAGGTAAACTGAATCGTCTCACAACCTTAATTGCTTCCCCGACAATGTATACCTTAAACAGAATTCCTCCTACAACCACAAGAAAACACATAATCAGCAAAAATATAACTCATAAATAACTACACAAGGAAGGCACAAATTCAATATTTCAACTAATATACGTACCATGGTTGATAAATTCCTGTAGCACAAGTGGGGGTTCAAGCATCTGAAGAGAGAACTTGTCATAGGCTAGAGACAACTCATGTGACTTAGCGGCCAAAGGCTTTGCAACTGAAAAGATAAAAACAGCTCAATTCAGGAAATTGCAACCAATTACTTTGTTTATATATTGCTCAAGTTAGATCTTATTGAGCTTAAAAAGTGGCAACTGCCTAAGGATCAGTTGATTAAAGACAAACAAGAAATGAAATAAATACGTACCAAGAGGTAGTCTCAGACCAGATTTGCTCACTGCATCTGGAATAGATGAAGAATCTCCCTCAATAACCAGTTGCCTAGGAGCACCAACTTTCCCTGTCAGGCAATAAAAAATAAGTTAACCCAGATTTCCCTGATATCCTTCGCCCCACTTCTTCAAGCTAAGAAGATTTAAAAAAAACGTGGCAATCCCAATTCACACAGCTTCTCAAGGCCGAAGTTAAAGCAATCAATAGTTCTCAAAGAATCATAAACAGACAGGAAATACTACCATAGGTGTCCGACAAGTTCAGGTCTGCAACATCTTCAAGCATGTATTCACGATTGTATACATGCTGTATGGCATCTGGAGGGTCAAGAACAGTGACATCTGGATGTGTAAGCCTATATTCCTACACAGAGAGCAAAGAAAGAAGTAAGAAAAAAAATAATGGAGGTTCTTCCTATATACGCCTCCTAATGGAAATAGGAATAATGGGGAAAAAAATCCCTATGTGTTCCTCCGACTGAGTTTTAAGTATCAGTTCTAATAGAATAAATTTACCATTTCCCCATACGGGAATAATGACCAAAATTTCATGATCCAGAAAAGGCAAGTAACCAACACTCTAGTCAGATAATGCAAAATGAAACAACTACTACTATGCCTCAATCCCAAACAAGTTGGGGAATATTAGAGTGGCACTTAAAAGGAATATACCGAAGATCAAAAGACATTGATTAGGTTAGTGCTCTCCTCTTAAGCTGATATGAGCATTGTGATGAGCCCCTCAAGAAATAGGATCCATTTATTGAAACCAGGAATCCTATCTGATATCAATCAGCTAATCTGTCCACCAAGGAATTCTCACTGGGCTTCGAACACAATTACCAAGTCATGATTCATGATGGAGGAAAGAGCTAGCAGTCTGCAAGTTATGTCAGACAGAACAAGTTTAAGCAAAAAGACAGCTCATCTCACCAATCACTGCCAAAGCATGTCTAATCCACATCAAGTAATTCCGTTATATTGTAGCCTAACTTACTACATATTTGTTTGAACAATGCATGTTAACTGTCATTAACAGGATTCTGTGAATAACACACACACACACACACATAAAGAAAGCTTTCAAATGAACCAACCTCAAGAATACGACGCCACTTGCTTCCTGACAACTGCAAGAAAGAAAGAGCACAAAATCAGACATATTTTAGAATGACATATTCTGGGGAGAAGCTATAAGGATTAGGTATGGAAGCATATAGACACAAGCAAAAGATACCTTATGGAGCACAATGTCAAAAGGACCTTGATCTGAAAGGGGTTTGTTCTGATCAATAGCAACAAATAATATTCCCTTAGTCCTGCATAATTCATAAGCAAGGTTAGCCTTGTTTTCTGAATCTATGTGGACAAAAAAGTTTGCATAAAGAGGAAGTTATACCAGCATCAAAAAAATATTTGTCAAGAGGTTAAATGTAGAAGTCCACCATGACTAATTCCTAACCAACTACTTCCCAAGCGCCAAATACAAACAGGTCATTTTTAGAAAGCGACCAGTAAATCAATTTATATTTTCAAGAATTATTTTTTTTTTAAAATAATAATGACGTATACCAGCACCAAATAATATCCGTCAGAGGTTACTGTCCAGAATTACCAACTATGCTGGCCAGTGGCCACATGAAGTAAAAGAATATACTGCCTGAATTATGATTATTCCAAATGATCTACTGTGCAAATTGAAAGCAGTCACAATCTCAAGGAAAAAGCAACCATCTAAGATAATGGATCTAAATAATAAAAATCTCATCTTTCAACCACAAAAACAAAAAAAAAACAAAAATTCCAGCAAAACAGTCATTTGGGAACACCATCAAATATGCAATATAAAAAACCAGATAAAATGATCCTAAAGTACCCTTCTCAAAACTAGTTTTCTGACACACCAAAAGAACAATGGACAACATTCACAAGAAGCATTCAGAAAAAAGGCAAGGTAAATGGAATATACAAAAACACTATATTCAAGCTCCAATAGAGAGTGGCATGTTCTTACATAAAACAACAAAGGCAATTTTGTCATGATTTACATTGAAAAAAGATTACCTAGCTAGACTTTCAAGCTTAGGCTGCAAAAAGCTCTTAACTTTCTTGGAAGTAAGAGCATAACCAACCATAATAAATTTCTTAGAGTGAACCAATTCCATCTGCTTTTCCTCTTCCTCATCTTCCATCTCCCTCTTGTACCCCATTACTTCACCCCTCATCCTCATTCCCCCTTACACCAAATTTATATTATATTTCTACCCCCACAAAAACTCCTTCTCCCTCTTTCTGCACCAACCAATTCAAGATTACAAATTAATTTTAATCCAAGATACCCAAGAAACAAAAAGAAGTTGAAATATTTGACCCCCAGGATTCTTGAAATGGAGATAAAAGTGCGTGAAAGTGCTTTTAAGAGAAAATTGCCGGAGAGAAAGAAAAGTAGAAGAGTGTGGGGGTATTTATAGATAGTAGTATGAGAAATTGGGGGGGTACACGCGTAAAGATTTGAGAAGAGATAGAGCAATTGTTATTAGCTGTAACAGTGAATGAGAATCCTGTAACGTAACGCGTGGATGCTGCTTTTTATAGGAGATAACGCTCATACATAAATTTGACTCATTATAATAACAACAAAAATTTAAAAAGTAGAAAAGTACTACTAGCATTTTTACACTTTTTGGGAAAGTAAACAAAGTGTGAGAAAAAAAATCAAAGTTTATTGCCGTTTTTTAATTTCATTTTTAAAATGGTAGTGTGAATCAACTTATACGCATCTCGACGGTATTTATCACTCTTTCCATTTCATTTCATAATAAGTGATTTTTTAGTTTTATGTATATTCCTTAAGGAAGTGTTCATTTCTAAAAAAATTAGAAGTGTTTTTACTAACTTACCTTTAATTAAATATCTAGAAAAATAAAAGTTTAATGATTCTTGATTATGTAAATAAGGGTCATTTTGATAGAAGAAGACTAATTTCTTCTTTAAATTCTAAAGCACCATTTTTTTTTAAAATAAAATAAAAAACTAAAAAAGTCACTTATTATGAAATGAAGGGGAGTACTTTTCACCAAGAGGTTAATACGACTTGAATATATGTGAAAAATCATATCCTATTATTGCCTCGAACTTTCATAATTATAACTCATTTCATTAATCACTAGATTACGTACTTGAATGCATATATTTATTTATTTTAGTGATTACTGTTGTTTCTTTAAAATTTTCAAAAATTATTTTGGTTTATGTTTAAATATAAAATTTCTTCATAGTTATCTTTTTTTTTCTTTTTTTTTTTGTTGTTAAGTTTCTAACAGACTTCTATCACTCTTCGCGATTTTTAAAACTCCACTTTTTTCATAATTTTGTGTTATTGTGACTTTATGCTTAAGCAACAATGCGTACCCAAAAAATTTGTAATAAGGTACTAATAACAATATATGCAATATGTTATGCATTGCTGAAGTGGTAAATTTTTCAGAATTGGAGTGAGGTGTGAATCGAGCATATGATTCAATATTCATGATGAATACGTAATTGTTATGCGTATGTTAATTTAAAAGAAATTACTTACGTTACTATTTTATGAAATGATGGATATGGGATCCACATGGTCCTCATGTGTTGGACTTATCTTGAACAGTTGGACATCATTTCCAGTTATGGCATCTCATTTAATAGTATCTTGTTTAATCACAACACAAAATCAAGATTTGTTTACCATTAATTGCATACAAGTAGGCAACGTGCATATCCAACCCTGAAGTTTCTTCCTTTTTTCTTCATGCTTTTTCTTAATCTCGAAGATTCTAATTGCTTGAGTTGATCCTCGGTGTCAGCTTGGATAAACTACTCTACATAAAAATTAAAATTTTAATTTCTTCAAAAATAACAACAAAGTTTAAACGTAGTGTTTTTGGTCCATTGATTATTGATTAATTTTAATTTGACTCACTATACTATTTAACTAAATACATTAGATATTTAATGAATTAAATTTTGCACTTTTGATCATTTTACTTATGAATATCCACATATTTAACATAATTATTAATTTCTACCACTTAATTATTGATCATGTGATATATTAAATTTATATTGTTACTTCATATTTGACGGTAATATAGTTCTATAACGTCAAATATAACATGTTTTCTACATGAAGGGATCAAAAACACATATTAATTAATTGAAGATTAAACATGCTAAGTAATATATTACAAGGACCAAAACATAATTTACTAATAACTTAGGGTCCAAAATGATATTAATCCCTAACAACCAAAAATAGACTATGATCTACATTCAGAATTTTTATATCTAATATTGCATAAATAGCTCCTTTGAAGAATATGGATTCTCTTATAAAAAATTAAGGAATTGTCCAAAAATCTTGCGTGGAGACACACACACACACAAAAAAAAAAAAAAACTGATGACAAAGTTGGGAAGGTACTTTAGCATAAGTTGGTTGAACTTGTTATAATTTGAGTAACATTTTAAGGTCATTACTTAAGACAACGTCAAATCATAGGTCTTAAATTGACGTTAATTCAAAGAATTAATCCAATTTGTTGTTTGCGCCATATATTTCAACATATACAAAGTGAATTTGCTTTTCTTTTATGCATGGCGAGCTATATGTTTCCAACTCTATGAATTTTGGCTAATATTTGCAATTGTGTAGGTTTTTGAGAATCATATATAACTGTAATGGTACTACATTAATAATTTAAAATACATGATCTAGTTTGTTATGTTGGCATGTGGTCCTCTTTTATCTTTTGTTGATATTTAGGATTGCTACACCTAGTTAGAACAAAAAAAAAATAGTGGTATTACAACTTAATCTTAATCAAATTAAGGCTCGACTATATAAAATTTTACCATTCGAGTCGCACCATTTAAGTGGGAAGACAAATAACTTATGTATATTACAAGCTCTCCAACAATAAAACTTGGCTAGTAGCTTTACTCTTTCTTGTTTAATGATACTACTAGCTGGATATATACTTTTAGAGAACAAAGGCTTATGGCAGGTATTTTGTCGATCTAGTCGATCATTTTCAAGATATAATTAGTCGATCATTTTCAAAATTGCATCTAATTGTACTAACGGCTCATAATTCCAATTTTAAGAAAATATATATTAATGTGTCAGCGTCAAAGCAATTTCTAATTAAGGATGTACGTATCGTATAGTATGTGAACACGAATCGTGATATAGGTCACCATGACTGAATCAATAAGATCATTTCCTATTTATAATAAAACCAGCTTAATTTCCTATTAATTTAAGTTGCCTTACATATTTGATTTATTGCTACTTGAAAACGATATTTTCATATTGCATGTTTTTTTTCTTCTTTTATTCTAACAAGAACACGTCCTAATAAGGGAGATCATTTGCTAATCATTAATTAATTAACAGTAACCTTGTACTTCTCCAAGAAAAATTGCATATTGATTAAAAAAACATGTTTTGTTGGGTTAGGTACTGTTAATAAGCTGAAGTTGATATGCTTTGATTAACGAATCAAGTTGATAGTTATTATCATTAACTATGTGGGGTTCCATTTCAATTAAATAAACAAATGACTTCATGGCGTCATCCATTAATCTATCTCTTAACAGGATTGTCCTATTAGTTCTTGATTGACATGTACAAAACCTAAAAGCCTAAGGTCTTTTTGTTAAATCCTAAAGCTTTACATCTTATTTTCCACATAAAAATTCAGGTGATACAAAAAAAAAAAAAAAAAAAAAAAACTTGTTTGCACTTGTTCCCCCTTCTTTAATTTCCAATAAACAATACTATTTTGATATATTATTTGTTGATCAATTCGGTTGATTAGATACTTGATTAATTAGTTTGATCTTCATGTTTTCGCTGATACTTAATATATAATGGACCTGAACGACTTAGCTTTTCGATGATCCTTCGAGCTGTTCCCATCCTTCGAGCTGTTCCCTAATGACTATTTTATAAGCTCCTTACCTTATCAAATATTTTATTTTTCCAGGTAATCCGAACCCAATCCATTTAATTTAACAAATGAGATTATCTCAACGAATTATAATATTTCAAATCCGTTGCTTTCAACCTTATGCTAATCCTTCATAACTTATTAATTTAATTTGTTGAGGTAAGGCCTCCTAATAAAAAAATACCTCATCATTAGGCCATTTTGCTTGCTAACTTATCTGTTTAATTCGTCCTTGTCATAATCCATGAAAACAAAGTAAAAGAAAAAGAGGAAAAAAGTAGAAGCATGGGCCTTATGCCTTATCGGATAGTTTTGTCTTATTTTCAGAGGGATATTTTGGTTAAATTGAAACCTAATTAGATGTGCTAATGCTCCACTACTTATCTTTAGCGGAAAACGTTACTTAATTAACTCGCAGAAATCCCAAAAAATAAGATAATAAAAAGCCGATTAATTAGGTATATAGGATTATATTCGCTGTTCCAAGTTTCCAACTACAGAGGCATATATATATATATATATATATATATATATATATATGCCACAAATTAACAAAGATTAATTTTGCTCAAGTTGAATCCTGATCAGATCCATATAAATATTTTAGTTGAGTTCCCTTTCCTTGTTTTATTTACTTTTCCTTCGTGACTATAGTTATAAGAAAAATACTACTATTGAGTTAATTTCAGCGACCTTTATTCGAATTTCTCTTCATAAAATTAACTAGATAAAAATGTTTTTCTAAGGGTAAACTTATCAAAGTGTAAAATTAAATTAATAATAAATACTAAAAAAATTGTTATGAGAAAATAAAAATAAGGAAATTGGACCTAATATCTTAAACTACGAAGGAAATTGGTGAGTAAAATTTGGGCGGGATGGCTATTTCTTGGACCATTTTTAATATTCAGCAACTATTTAAAATTTAATTGATAAAAATCACTTTTTAATGCAACAAAGGGACAAAACTAGCTCTACTTAAAATACGAAAGGATCAAGTTAGAGTCTTTTACAAGTGAAACTCCAACTTATTATGTTGGAACTCAAAAATTTGTTGCAGAAAGGTGAAAGTTGAAACTCCATCGCACTGTGCTAAAATTCGAACCTTGAATAGGAAATTTTAGTTTGACACTGTGATTCTTTCTTCACTCAACTTATTAGTTTCTACAATAGTAGGAAGAATGGCTACAATTTTAGATGAATACAAATTATTTACTGAGCAGTCTGAAATCATTGCATCCCATGCCATAATATCTTTTTGGCTCGTTCAATCAAACACTTGTTATATATGGCTCAACCAAAAATCCACACTTTGCATAAAAATCAACCATAGCTTTACATATACAAATATAGACATCACCATCAAGCCCTCCTTTTCACATGTTAAAGTTAACTTGTCTAGTAGATTTTTAGTTATTGTTGTCACAGAAAAATTCGAACTAACAAAGGTTCAAATTCTATGGTTTTTTTTTTGGAATTTGATTTTCAGGAACAATTTCTGGAGTTTTCCTGTATTTTAGCTAAGAATAATTTTATCAAATTATATTTTCAAAATAAAAATGATTAACTATTAAATAATTTTGAAAAGTTGGTTAAAACGTAATTAACAATCCAAAAACAATCTACAATAAGAGAGCATTATCTTGGTTTTGTTATAAAATGAAGCTAAAAGAGCCACAATATTAAAGGATGAAAACCATAGAAATAGAATGACAAAAGATGAGAGATTTTTACTATTCTTCCAAAATGTGTTTCAAGTGTATTTCATATGAAAACTTATGACTCTATTTATAGTGCTACATATGCATTCAATATATGAGAAAATGGAGGAACCATTAAGATGGTGGAGGAAAATGGAGGAACCATTAAGATGGTAGAGGAAAATGGAGGAACCATTAAGATGGTGGAGGAGAAGCATTATATTTGTGTATTGGACATCCATAATATATTTCATAACACTCCCCCTTGGATGTCCATAGATGATGTGCATCGTTAAAAACCTTATTGGGAAAAACCTTGTGGGAAAAAGCCTCAATGAAGGAAAAAGAGTACACATATCTAGTAATACGCTTTGAGAGTTGCCTCATTAAAAACCTTACCAAGAAAACCCAATGGGACAAAACTTGGTTAAGGAAAAAAGAGTACAACACGTATTTCACTCCCCCTAACGAAGACCAATATTCAGATGTCGGAGTCTTCGCATTCCAATCTTGAATATCATTTTCTCAAGAGTTGAAGTTGGCAAAGATTTGGTGAACAAATCTGCAGGATTGTCACTTAAACGAATTGGTTGTACATCAAGATCACCATTCTTCTGGAGATCATGTGTGAAAAATAACTTTGGTGAAATGTGCTTCGTTCTATCTCCTTTTATAAATCCTCCTTTTAATGGAGCTATGCATGCAACATTATCTTCATATAATACTGTGGGTATTTTTGTATCACACTTCAAGCCACATCTTTCTCTGATGAAATGTATCACTGATCTCAACCACACACATTCTCTACTTGCTTCATGAATAGCTATTATCTCAGCATGATTCGAAGAAGTAGCAACAATGGACTGCTTTGTGGATCGCCATGATATAGCAGTACCTCCGCATGTAAACAGATAGCCTGTTTGAGATCGAGCTTTATGTGGATCAGATAAATAACCTGCATCTGTATAACCAACAAAATCTGTACTACCTTTGTTAGTATAAAACAGACCCATATCGCTAGTTCCCTTCAGATATCGCAATATATGCTTAACTCTGTTCCAGTGTCTTCGTGTAGGAGAAGAGCTATATCTTGCTAGCAAATTAACAGAGAACGCTATGTCAGGTCTTGTAGCGTTAGCAAGATACATAAGTGCACCAATTGCACTAAGATATGGTATTTCAGGACCAAGAAGCTCTTCATTTTCTTCTTGAGGTCGGAACGGATCTTTACTCACTTCAAGTGAGCGAACAACCATTGGAGTACTTAAAGGATGCGCATTGTCCATGTAAAATCTTTTTAAAACCTTTTCGGTATAAGCAGATTGATGGATAAGGATCCCATCTGTCAAATGTTCAATCTGCAAACCAAGACAAAGTTTTGCTTTTCCCAGATCTTTCATCTCAAATTCTTTCTTTAAATATTCAATCGCCTTTTGGAGCTCTTCTGGAGTTCCAATTAGGTTTATGTCATCAACATAAACAACGATTATAACGAACTCTGATTTTGCTTTCTTAATAAAAACACATGGACAAATGGCATCATTTATATAACCTTCTTTTACCAAGTACTCACTGAGGCGATTGTACCACATGCGCCCTGATTGTTTTAGACCATACAACGATCTTTGTAATCTGATTGAATACATCTCCCGAGACTTTGAGTTAATTGCTTCAGGCATTTTAAATCCTTCAGGAATTTTCATATAGACTTCATTATCAAGTGAGCCATAAAGGTAAGCTGTAACCACATCCATCAGATGTATTTCAAGGTTTTCATGTACAGCTAAACTGATGAGATATCGAAATGTTATGTCATCCATAACTGGTGAATATGTTTCTTCATAGTCGATACCGGGTCGTTGAGAGAATCCTTGTGCAACAAGGCGTGCCTTGTATCTCACAATTTCATTTCTCTCATTTCTTTTTCGCACAAAAACCCATTTATGGCCAATTGGTTTTACACCATTAGGCGTTTGGACTACAGGTCCAAAAACCTCACGTTTGGCAAGTGAATTCAATTCTGATTGAACCGCCTCTTGCCATTTTGGCCAATCATATCTTCGTCGACATTCTTCGACAAATTGAGGTTCCTGATCGTCAATGTCTTTCATAATATTTAGGGCAACATTATATGCAAAAACATTATCCACCATAATCTTCGATCGATTCAAATTTATCCCATCACCAGAAGAACTCAATGATAGTTCTTTATTTACTTGAGTCTCGGGTTCCCTAATATCTTCAGGAGTATCAGGATTAGTCAGATCTTGAATATCTTCATGATATTCTTTCATAGTGTCATTTTGATCATTTTTCGTGTTTCTTTTTCTAGGATTTTTATCCTTAGAACCCAATGGCCTACCACGCTTCAGGCGTGCATGAGATTCAGAGGCTATAACACTAGTAGATTTTCCCTTTGGGACATCAATTCGGATAGGCACATTCTCTGCAGGGATATGTGACTTAGTTATCCTTTTCAAATCAGTAAATGTATCTGGCATTTGATTTGCTATTTTTTGCAAGTGAATGATCTTCTGGATCTCATGTTCACATATGGGGGCACGTGGATCAAAATGAGATAGTGATGGAACTTTTCACACAATTTCTCTTTTGTTTTCTTTTCTCTCTCCCCCTAATTGTGGAAAATGTGTTTCATCAAATCGACAATCTGCAAATCGGGCAGTGAATAAATCTCCCGTCAATGGCTTAAGATAGCGAATAATAGAGGGTGATTCAAACCCAACATATATACCTAACCTTCTTTGGGGGCCCATCTTAGTACGCTGTGGTGGTGCTACAGGCACATATACAACACAGCCAAAGATTCGGAGATGAGCAATATTTGGTTCATGACCAAATACTAATTGTGACGGGGAATATTTATTATAATGAGTCGGTCTGAGGCGAATAAGAGATGCTGCATGTAAGATAGCATGTCCCCAGACGGTAGTGGACAACCATGTTTTCATAAGTAGTGGTCTTGCTATCAATTGTAGTCGTTTAATAAATGACTCAGCAAGGCCATTTTGGGTATGAACATGTGCTACAGGATGTTCAACTTTTATCCCAACTGATAAACAATAATCATCAAAAGATTGAGACGTAAATTCTCCGGCATTATCGAGACGTATAGCCTTAATGGGATAATCCGGATACTGTGCCCTTAAGCGTATTATTTGTGCCAATAATTTCGAAAACGCCAGGTTTCGAGACGATAGGAGGCACACATGAGACCATCTTGAAGATGCGTCTATTAGGACCATAAAATATCTGAATGACCCACAAGGTGGATGAATAGGTCCACATATATCCCCATGTATACGTTCTAGAAAAGCAGGGGATTCAATGTCAACTTTCATTGGTGATGGCTTAGCTATCAACTTACCCTGATAACAAGCAGCACATGAAAATTCACCACTTTCAAGAATCTTCAGGTTCTTAAGTGGATGCCCATTTGAATTTTCAATAATTCGTCTCATCATTATTGATCCAGGGTGACCTATTCGGTCATGCCAAAGCATAAAAGTACTTGAATCATTAAACTTCTGGGTTACGATCGAGTGTGCTTCAATTGTACTAATTTTTGCATAATACAGACCAGAAGACAAAATTGACAATTTCTCCAAAACATATTTCTAGCCGGAGACATTCTTTGTAATGGCAAGATATTCATCATTTATTTCGTTTAATGTCTCAGCGTGATATCCATTACGGCGGATATCTTTGAAACTTAACAAGTTTCTTGGGGATTTAGAAGAGAATAATGCATCTTCTATAACAAGTTTCGTCCCCTTAGTCAGAAATATAGTAGCTCTTCCGGAGCCTTCAATCAATTTTGAATTGCCATAAATTGTATTAATATTTCCCCTTTTTCTATGCAAGTGAGAAAAGTATTTCTCATCTTTGAATATGGCATGTGTTGTTCCACTATCAATCACACAAATATCTTCATGATTGGTCATTGATCCAAATAAAATTTGAGGAATTTCCATAGATTCTTCAAAATGAAATAATAGATAAAGTGAATATCAAAGTAGATATTATGATTAGGCAAAGCATTACACACATTTTATTACATATATTACTATTTAAACAAAGCATTACACACACTTCATTTACATAAACAGGGAAACATAACCACATACAAACGACACGTATGAAATATCTAAGTTTTTACAGATCCATCACCGATCAAAAGATCTATTTTCCCTTCAGGGAGTTCAAAGAAATCTGTCACATCTAGATGCATGGGCTCAACATTATCTTCAGAAATAAAATTTGTTTCGGCATCCTTTTCTGCCCTTTTGAGAGAGGCTTGATACAAATCAACTAGGTGTTTTGGCGTACGACAGGTACGTGACCAGTGCCCCTTTCCTCCACATCGGAAGCATTTATTTTCTGAATTTTTCTTTTTCACAACTTTATGCTTTTCATCCTTCCTTTTACACTGCTGGTGGTGAAGGATATTATTTGGTGCAAGACGAGAATCATGATTAAAATTCCTTCCTCGACCACGACCACGACCATGACCACGACTGGGGCCACAACCTCTTTCATGCCTAGAATGACGAAAATTTGCCTCATTCACTTCAGGGAATAGGGCAGTACCAGTGGGTCGGCTTTCATGATTTTTCATTAATAATTCATTATGTTGTTCAGCCACTAAAAGATGTGCTATTAAATCAGAATATTTCTTGAATTTCATCTCTCGGTATTGCTGTTGCAGGAGCATACTCGAGGCAGGAAAAGTGGAGAATGTTTTCTCCAGCATATTATGATCAGTAATATTTTCACCACATAATTTCAACTGAGAAATAATTTTAAACATGGCGGAATTATATGCCTTAATAGATTTAAAATCTTGTAGCCTTAAATGGAGCCAATCAAAACGTGCTTGTGGAAGTATGACCATCTTCAGGTGGTCATATCTATCTTTTAAATTATTCCACAGAGTAAGAGGATCTTTAACAGTGAGATATTCCATTTTCAAGTCCTCATCAAGGTGATGGCGGAGGAATATCATAGCCTTGGCACGGTCTTGGTTTGATGCCTCATTTTTATCTTTGATGGTGTCTGCCAGACCCATCGCATTAAGGTGAATTTCGGCGTCAAGAATCCAAGACATATAGGTATTGCCGGATATATCTAAAGCTACAAATTCACGTTTGGTAAGATTTGCCATTAGTAAAGAAAGATAGAAAATCAATACCTTCGAGGCTTTAAAGTATTTGCTCGGAACGGCAGAGTTTCGTGCTGATAACGTGTTATAAAATGAAGCTAAAAGAGTCACAATATTAAAGGATGAAAACCATAGAAATAGAATGACAAAAGAGGAGAGATTTTTATTATTCTTCCAAAATGTGTTTCAAGTGTATTTCATATGAAAACTTATGACTCTATTTATAATGCTACATATACATTCAATATATGGTGGAGGAACCATTAAGATGGTGGAGGAAAATGAAGGAACCATTAAGATGGTGGAGGAGAAACATTATATTTGTGTATTGGACATTCATAATATATTTCATAACAGGTTTATCTTTTCTGTTCGTTTTGTTAGTAGAAATAGATCTAGCTATATATGCAGCAATGTAGAGATTGGTCCACCGAAGGCAAAAATATTGGAGCACAATAAGCAAGAAATTTGGACCACTGCTCTAAGAAAATGATTGAAAAGGAAATCTAGAAGTGAAATGCCAATTGTCGGACCTCTTGGCCACGAAAATATTCACTTTTTTCCGGAAAACGTTTTCATTCTTTTTGAAAATCATTGTTTGGTCATGGAAATTTCAAATATAATTTCAAATTGTATTTGAAATTTAAAAAACATCAAAAAACTTATTTTTATTTTCCATTTATTCAAATAACCAAATATTCTTTGTAAAAACTATAACCAAACATAACTTCATCTTCAACTCTAACTCTAAAATACCAAATAAAGTGAAAAATATTTGATTTTCATGGCCAAACGCCTACTTAATTTCTGTTTATATTTGTTTCTTCTATTTTTTTTTTCTTATAAAGGACATTGTAGTTACTTTCTTTTACCTTTTTAAGAAAAGAAAAAAACTAGAAGATGCGAAACTAAATTATCAAAATTTGTGTTGATTAGCTTTAATTATGATAGCTAGGTAATTACATATATGATTGCAAACATCAAGGAATTATCACGCATGTGTTTCATGGCATTAGCAAGTTGATGAATGAAATGTTATATAGAGCGTCAATGCCACAATAATCACACATATCAATCACTCAAATGTTAGTGGAAAAACACAACTTTCACATATGTCCACATCATCACATATAATCAGCATGTGTTAATTTGTAGATAATGATTATTGAGTAATGTGTATGTGAGCAGGAGTGGAGCTAAAGGGAGGTAAGGAGATTTAATTTAAAATTAATGTATTACCCAAATAAGGTTAAAACGATTTTTTAATTATATATGTACTGAATCTCCTAAACATAAGTAAAGAGTCTAATAACAAACGGAGTCCAAAATCACTTTAAATAACATGTTGAAATTCTAGGTGTGAATTTTTAGTATCTTATGTTTTTTTATTCGGCCACCATGTGAGAATTAATCCTTGAGTAATATGTACTGGTGTACGTAATAACATATATGATTGCAAACATCAAGGAATTATCACGCATGTGTTTCATGGGCATTAGCAAGTTGATGAATGAAATGTTATATAGAGCGTCAATGCAAAAATAATCACACATATCAATCACTCAGATGTTAGTGGAAAACACAACTTTCACATATGTCCACATCATCACAAACCGACCCGACATTACGTCAAACCAACCCGACATTACGTGCATTCGATTTTAAAAATTATTTATACATAAAAATATTTATTTGTAATGTAATTTGTAAATATTTCTTAAATTTTTTCATAGTATTTTGTCTTTTATGATATTATTTTAAGCTTAAACTTAAAATTTTGAATGCAAATAAGTTTTATATCCCATAGATGTTAGTGACTCAAATAAAGTCCAACTCAACACTAATGCTAACAAAAGAAATTCAATTCTAACACTAGGAATGACAGTAATGTTGGATATCTATTCTTTAGTTTTGCATAATTGTTTTAGAGCGTAAAAATACGTAACTTAATTTTTTTTCTTTGTCATGTAATTAATACTTATTAGCCGTACTTGTTTTAGCATAACTTAGTATTTAGATTAAAGTCATTTTCTTTATGGCTTATTAATTAGCAATACTTATTTTAACCGATTTTATTATTTTTTTTGTTGAATATTTTAATACGATGTCATCACCAATCTCACATTTTGTATTATTTTCTTAAGAAACACCTTATTTATATAGTTGTCTCTTACTAGGACTAAAGAAATATTTGAAGTAAAAGTCATATGTTTTCGATGAAGACTTTTTCGAAAAAAAATCCGAAAAACCCGAATAACCCGAGAAAACCCGAAATTGAAAAACCCGAATTTTATTGGTTTGGTTTATAAATTTAAAAACCCGACGCAATTGATTTGGTTTGGTATTCGAAAAATCTGAACCAACCCGATCCATGTACACGCCTAGTACTGAATACTAGACTAGATATACTACAAACAAAAAGGATGATAAGGTAATATGGACAGTTAAATAAATGAATGTTGCATATTACTTGAGTACCAAAGCTTCCAATCTTTATACTCATATTTTCTTATGGCATGTCGTGCATTTGGATCGCTTGGATGTCAACAATAGGAATTTATGAGTGATCCTCAATTTCTCAGTACAACGAGATAAAGATTTTTTAATTTGTACTCCGATTAAACAATTAGTCACTTTCCTTTCCTCTTCCTCAGTTATAAATTATCTTCTATAAATCTTTTTAACACCATTTTAGAAATCGAAATGGACCAAAAAGAAAATATGCTTGTTTTATTTTTACCTTTGGTTTCTCTTATTTACCGTATGCCGAAAACATTATACTTTAACCTTGAATATGTCGCTCTTTTTAATTTTTTGTTTGTTCTAAAAGGATCACCACCTATTTAGAACTTTTGAACTTTATAATATTTAACCGTTGATAACATGACATGTTAAAAAACTCAAGATATCATGTCACATTTGATATATGATTATGTATGTATTTAGCTTCGCATGTGTACACGTTTTATGATGCACTATAAAACCGAATCACCCTCTGGATATAGAAGCGTATGTATATGCCTCAAGATCAGTATCTAATAAAAAACTAAAAAAGTAGATTTTGCAAAGTCTTATTTGTGAACTTTTTTAGCTTTATTTATATATCGTGATCTGTTTATTGTTTTCAATGGTTTCCAGCATAAATGTCCACTACCTTCATTGCACATTTTCCGGATTTGAGACCATCAAGAAGAAGATATGAAGTACAAAAATGGATTCATCTATTCACGTGCAACTGTAGGATCTAATTTATTGTTCATGTCGGATCCAATAACCCCAAAACATGTTGCACGTATTTTTCCTGATACATATTTCCCTGAAGATGTAGAATGCGCCAAAACATACAAAAAGATGCTTCAGAAATGGGTTGCAAAATGAACCAAAAGTCTTCTCTATTTCAAAACATGTTTCTGTACTATTATTTGTTTTCAACTGTTCGCATTTAAGTCAAAGAAGCAAAACCTTGGAGCATTGATTAAATTATTTCCGTATAACCTATCTTTTTTTTTTTTTTTTTTTTTTAGGAAGGTCAGTAGGTTTTGGTCCCCACTGACTATTTTATTAGAGAATTAATAGCAATGTCTTTACAAAAGAAACTAAAGTGGAAATAATTAAAAAATAAAAGCATAGCAATCGTATCATCTTCATCTGAACCTCTGTTGTTCAAGATGATTTCGCCTTTTCCTTCTCATCTGCAGTTGAAGATAAACTCTTTCTTTTGCTTCTTCTTTGTGAGCTGAAATTTGTTATTTTCTGTGAATTATGTTGCAAATGCTACATGTTTGTTTCCTTCTGTTGATGTCCAAATCCTATGAACTTTGAGAATTTAGCCACTCTTTACTCCTGTAGACCCTTCAGCTTATCTTCCTTGTTGACTGCCAATTCATCTTCTTGAAGCTCCAAATCTGGTGCTAGCAGCCCTCATTGATGAAGATATCTTAAGATTTCAGCTTGATAAGCTCTAATTTACTCAGGTACGACTTATTTCCACCATTTGCCTTCTCTGTGTTGAACTGATAGATCCGCCATGATTGAATTTGTAACAGATCTTTAAAAAATAATAAAATAAAATAAACGATCTGCTATTATCTTGATTCCAGCTCTGTTTGATGTGACCTCATCTTGCTTTGAATTTGGTGAATCCTAGTGTTTTGATGAATATCTCCGCTTGTGAGGGCTGAAATATATGTTTTCCTCATCTGTATGCTTATAGAAAATGCTTATAATGTCTAAGTAGCACTTAATAGCCTTTGGTTGATCCCATTTATATGCCCCTCAAAGCTCTCACCAAGGACATGGTTAACAACCACCGGGAGTATGCCTCCAGACTCTAAAGTGAACTAAATAAAACACTATGTAGCAATCACTATGGGCTTTCCATGAGGAGAATCATAAGGTCATAGGATCCCAAATTTCTCTCAATTTAAACTCAAAATTCTCTCTGGAAGTGTTGCGATTTCTGATCTTCATATATTGTTAACTCTTCAAAAGAATGAGCCAAAGGCTAATACCATACGTTGGAGAGTTATCAATATTTGAATCACATTGTCACTTCACGTTCCATTGGTTCTTCCATTCCTAGCATTTCTGATTCTCAGATTGGGTACCTGATTCTTGTTCAGATTGAGAATTTTTTTTCCTGCACCAGGCAGCTCAGAAAAGCTATAAAATTTTGATGTACCTGCAAAATCAAAAGCAACGTTAGATAAGAAATCAGCCAGACTATTTCCCTCCCTGTATGTATGTTGTATTATCACATTAAAGTTTTTCACTGCTTTCTTGATTCTCCCAACTTCTGTGATAATACACCATGGTGCTTGCCATACTTCTTCAATGATATTCTTTAGCAATAATGAATCAGTCTCCAAAATTAGGGGATGGATCTCCTGTTCCACACAATATATCAAACCCTCCAGAATTCCCCTAGCTTCAGCCACTACATTGGTTGTATCGCCTATCTCTGCACATTGTGCATAAACCAAGTCTCCTTCCCAATTTCTTACACAAAAGCTGTAGGAACTAGGTCCTGGATTTCCCCTTGAAGCCCCATCTGTGTTGCATTTAAACCACCTATTATAAGGGAGTTTCCAGTGCACAATCTTGCAAATTATAGAGGGATTATAGTTCTCCAGAAAATCAATTAAATCAGGCCAGATGAAAGGGATATTAATTAGCCATGGATATCTCATCTTGGCGAGGTAAAATAGATTGTTATTGATTTCATGTACTACTCTTTTGAAGCTTACCCTTCCTCCATGCCTCATGGTATTTCTCCTCTTCCACAACTCCCACACAATCATAGCTGGCAAAGCTTGGATTATAGGCTTGAGCTTCTCTCCACATTTGACTTGCCACAAAGATCTAATAACTTGGTGTAATTGTACCATGTGAACTTGAATGCCTGCTGCCTCCATAAAAATCTTCCATACCCCAGCTGCAAATCCTCCTGTCAGGAATAGATGTATCATTGTCTCTTGTTGTTGAGGATTAATACAGCAGTAACACCTTGATACCACAGCTATTCTCATTCTCCTAAGATTATCATCAGTTGGGATATTTCCCCTGCATAGCCTCCAAAGGAAAAATGATATCTTGAATGGTACTCCCTTGATCCACAATTGTTGAAAATCAGGGTGTATTTGCCCCTTCTGCCTTCGGAGTTGCCAAGCACTATTTACTGTAAACTGCCCTGTGCTTGTGGGCATCCACCATGGCCTATCCCATACCCCTTGAAGCTGCTCTATATAAATTTCCTGCTTAATATGTTCTACAATATCAGTGGGAAAAGACTGTTGTAGCACTGTATCTTTCCATCTTCCATCTTCAATGAGATCTGCTACATCCTCTAGTCCTTCATTGATAGGGTATTCATTGGGCACCACAAAGTGTAGTGGCCCCAGCTTTGTCCAGTTCTCATACCAAACATTAACTGACCCTCCTTTAATTTCCCACCAAATTTCATGCTCCATAGCTTCTCTGGCTTCTAGCATCTTTTTCCACACTTGAGTTCCTCCTTTCCATTGAACCAAGGTAGGAATCACTTTCTTGCAGTATTTGTTCCACATGTAGTTTGCCCATAGAGTACTGGTGGTTCTGAATCTCCACCAAAGTTTTGCAAAAAGTGCTTTAGACACATCAAATAAAGATTTGAACCCTAGGCCTCCTTCCTGAATAGGTAAACAAACATCCTTCCATGATACCCAGTGTTTGCTTCTCCCTTCGTCCTTATTACTCTAGAAGAATCTAGCAAAGATCTTGTGAAGTTCATTCAACACACATTTAGGAGGAACAAGTACTGATAAGAGATGTAAAGGCATAGATTGCAACACACTCTTTATTAATACTGCTTTACCACCAAAAGATAATAACTTGCCCTTCCACGAATGCAATCTCCCTTTAATCTTCTTGATAAGATCAGCATAATACACCTTCCTTTTCCTGGAGTGAAAAGTGGGGCACCCAAGATAGGTGAATGGAAACCGCCCCCTGGTAAAACCTGTGATAGCAGCCACTGATTGGATTAGATCATTTCCCACTTTAGAGTGCATATAGAAAGAGCTCTTCTCCTTGTTAATAAGCTGTCCTGAAGTCACCTCATACTTATTCAAAACTCCCATGATACTCTGTAAAGAATCTGGATGAGCAGAAGCAAATATTATAGTGTCATCAGCATATGACAAGTGGTTTAGAGGATTAGACCACTTTGGCATTCCATATCCAATATAATTAGAATCATCAAATAGAGAATTCAAAGCCCTTGATAGGACCTCAGCTGATAGAAGAAACAAAGTGGGAGATAAAGGGTCCCCCTGCTTCACCCCCCTTGAAGACCGGAAGAAACCTGTTGCCTGTCCATTCAAAAGTACTGAATACCAATTGTTGCCTATCAACCTCCAAATCAAGTTAATAAAGTGCTCAGAAAAACCCATAGCCCTTAAAACATGCAATAGGTATTTCCAAGAAACCCTATCATAAGCCTTGGCCATGACCAATTTGATTATCACATTAGCAGGCTTTCCTCTAATTCTAATATCAGACACAATTTCCTGTGTAAGCAAGATATTTTCAAATATACTCCTTCCCTTTACAAAGCCTGATTGATTTGAAGAAATCAGAGATGGGATAATCTTCTCCATTCTTCCGTGTACTACCCTTGAAATCACCTTATTAATGAAATTAGACAAACTAATTGGTCTCATATCAGAAAATGTGAGAACAGGATGTCTTTTAGGAATAAGGACCAAATTTGTATGAGTGATAGACTTTGGAAGTTCAGCACCATCAAAAAAAGATAATACTACTGCATGCACATCATTCCCCACAATATCCCAGCATTGTTGATAAAATACACC
The DNA here is from genome assembly GCF_019175385.1 of Lycium barbarum. Lineage (NCBI taxonomy): Eukaryota > Viridiplantae > Streptophyta > Magnoliopsida > Solanales > Solanaceae > Lycium > Lycium barbarum. The sequence continues at coordinate 142,363,697 of NC_083338.1, read as the reverse complement.
TGTAAAACCGTCTGGTCCACTTGCACTGTCACCACTTAGAGCAAAAACTGCCTGCTTGACTTCCTCCTTTGATGGATAGGTGCATAGTTGTATATTTTGCTCAAGATTAATCAATGATGGAATCTTTCTTAGCATTTCAAAGTCAGTAATGTCCCCTTCCTGAGTAAATTGTTTCTGATAGAATTGCACAGCTTCTTGTTTGATTTCCTCCATAGATTCCAACCAAATACCATTTCCATTCTGAATTGAATTCACCTGTAATTTCTTCCTCTTCCCGGTAACATAATTGTGAAAGAAATTGGTGTTTCTGTCCCCTTCTGTATACCACACAAAGCCTGCTTTTTGCTTCCAATATTGTTCTTCTAGACTCAGGTACTTCTTTAATTCAGCTTCAGCCTTTTGAAGGACAATTCTGTTAATAATGCTAGGATCCTCTTCAAACAGTGCCTCCTTTACTTTCACAATCTCTTCCCTTATTGCCACCTGTTGAAAGATATCTCCATATGTGTCTCTACTCCATTTGGATAAAACCCCTTTAAGATTTTTCAACTTCTGCTTGAAAGCCAAAAAAGGAGATCCTGCAAAATGTGTTATCCAGTTTTGCCTAACAGTCTCCTTAAAGGATTCATGCTGAGCCCAAAAGTTCAGAAATCTAAATGGTTTTATGAAATTAGCAGCCTCTTCTCCACAAGATAAGACCAAAGGAGCATGGTCAGACCCTGTCTTTGATAGATGTTCCACTTCTATTTGAGGGAAGGTCTCCTGAAATGGAAGATTAACCACAACTCTATCAAGTCTTTTGAAAATACAATCCTCAGCAGCTCTCCCATTCCACCAAGTAAAAGGACTTCCTTTGAAACCCATATCAAATAAACCACAAGAATTTACACAAAATACAAAATCTTCACACTCAGATAGTGTAACAGGCAGGCCCCCCAATTTTTCATCCTCTGATAAAATAGCATTAAAATCACCTCCAACCATCCAGGGGAAGTCCATGGTACTGGCTAATTGGTACATGCTATCCCATAATTCTAGTCTTTCTTCTTCATCACATTTTGCATAAACAAAAGTAGCAATCATATCTTTCCCAATGTCTTGATGAAAGAACCTCAAAGTAATTTGTTGTTCTGTATCCATCAAAACCTGCCACTGTACATTTGCATCCACAAATATCCAAATCTTCCCATTAACATTAGAAATGGCAAATTCCATTCCCAGCAATCTTTTATACTTCTGAAGATGCCTACAATTTTGAAAAGGTTCCATTAAAGCAACAATGAAACACTTGTATTGCCTTTGAAGCATGATTAACCTCTGAAAAGCCTGTTGTGTATTAACAGACCTTATGTTCCATATTAGAGCCTTAATTATCATTTATGCTTAGAGGTAGTAACTCTCTTTGAAGCCCTCCTGGTTTGTGATTTATCCTGCACTTTTGAATTTTTTTCACTCTTTGCAATAGCTTTTGGGGATAAACCAGCTTCAGTAGTGACTTTATGGATTAACTTAGGGTCTATCTCAGTCCCTTGATCCTCTTCTAATTGTTGTGATTCCTTGATAGCAAGCTGCACTTCAACTTCTGTCACTTTATGAGCCACAATGTCTTGTAGCTTTGCATTTGGTGATGATTGCTTGCTCTGAGTATACAATTGTTGCTCCTTATTATCTACTTGAACTTGTAGCACTGTTTCTGTGTTGTTCAACTGTTGTGATGCTGCTTCTCTAGTAGGCTCAAGTTCTTGCTTCCCATTGTGAATTGTTATAGTTGTTGCATCAGGTGGTTTACATTTCACTCCCATATGCTCTGTCAATTTGCCCAGGTCCTGCTCTGCATTTGTTACGCTATTGGCTGTATCATAATTTCCTGAGTCATTTCCATCAGAAATTAATGAATCTCCTCGGTTTCCACCATAATGAACCTTAGTAGATTCATAAGACTCCAGCATCTGAAATGAAACCCCTGACTGCCTTCCGCCTCTTCTTTATTTCCCTCAGTCTCCTCCACTCTATCCCCCTGCTTACTATCATATTCATCTCCACCTTTTCCAGCTGAGAGATGTTGTGGTCTTTCTAACTTACCAGCTTCATGAAATTGAACTTTTGAACTTTCTTGTTCACTACTAGATTTTTGTAATGATGTTTCTTGTATTTTCCTTTTCCTCAATTCTTCCCCATTCACCTCTTCCACCTGTGAAGTATTATTTATGTCTTCCATATCTCCTGATTGCTCCCCCATATTCTCATGTTCATTATTACCCTTGACCTTTGTTGGAGTGTTTAATTCCTTCAGTTCAAAATTATCCCCTAAAGGTTCACCCTTGCTTTCTTCAGCCTTATTAGAATTCTGTAATTCTTCATTATCACCATATTGCTCATTTTTACTTTCATGTGTATTCTTTGCAGGATATGGTTGCTGATCCTCATTTGCTACAATTTTATCCTCTGGATGCCCCGACTCTGATAGGGCTGCAAATTGGTTGCTTGTTTGCAAAGTATTCCCTGGAGCTTCTACTTTCTTTCCCTTGCTACTGCTACCAGATGCATCATCTTTGGTAAGAATTCTATTATCTTTTATAGCATTCCAGTTTCCCGGATTTCCAAGCACTCTTCCACTATGTAAAACTCTGGCTGAATTATGATATCCCCTGTAGTGTTGCTTATTTGTTTGTATGTTTCCTCCATTTTCTTTCTCCTTTGAATTTCCATGTTTTTGCTTCCCCACTATTTTCTCCTCTTTGTTTGTTTCCTTCTCTTTTCCTTGTTGTCCATCAGAAACCCTTTCTTTGGTACTTACTCTCCTTTCATTATTTTTTTCCTGAGCCTGAACAGATGCTTCTGTTCTCTTTTCTTGATCATCACTCACTTGTCCCAGTGTTGGATTAATAACCCTGCAGTTTTCTTCATTATGGCCCTGTAGTTTACACTCTGAACAATACTTGGGAATGTAGTCATAGTGAATTTTAACCTTGACAGTTCTTATTGCTCCTGTCTTTTCATCCTCTATATCCATTCTCACTGAATTAGGTAGATCTGATAGTAGATCTACCAAAACTTTGACCCTAGCACAACTAGGTCTAGTTTTGTTGATGGTGGCCCTGTCTAGATGTATTGGTATGCCTACTGCAGATGCCATAGAGAATAAAGCTTCCTTCACAAAGTAGGTAGGCAATAGGTTTGGAAAAGAGATCCATGCCATTGCCTTGGATGTCTCCTCATCAATTTTGAACTTGGAGTCATAAATGAGTGGCCTCATTTGATATGAATATTCCTCCTTATCAGTAATATAATACGCTGGTTTTGATGTCAAGTTCACAAAATCTTCTAGTGATGATAATCTTATAAGTACATGCCTGCTTCTGAAGAAACCAACCTTACATTCTCCTTTTATTCCACATTGTGCAGGAATAAGTTTGTCAAGTTGCTCCATCTCTGGCCATCCATAAGAGAATTTACCCACAATAGCATGTTGTAGTTTCTCAATGGTATTCATTCTTTCGACCTCCTCCTCAGTCCATTTAAGATATGGCTCCCCATGAAGAAAAGATATTTGCTTGATCTCAATTGGTGGAACAGGATGTGAAACTGTAGGCTTCAAGAGATTTGCATATTGTAATTTGTTCTCATTTGGTTGTGTTATCACTCCTTCCTTAGGTGTTGCAAAAGTTAATTGCTGGCCAGCCCCACCGGAGGACTGGCCACTGGCCGCAAAAGCCATAAGCAACTATCTTGAAATAAGGTTATGCATGAAAATAGGAGGTGAGAGGCTCAACTAATGAAATTTTCTCTCAGGCAAATCATCAAACAGGTTGCAGGCAGAACTTTAAATCTCCATCAGAATCAGAATCTGAAGAATGTAAGCATGGATTTGACCGACGTGTGGGTCTAGAGTTGTTTTACTATATGTGATGTTCTTTGGAATCAATGCTTATTCTTTACATTCTTCTAATATCAGTAACGAATTCCGTATAACCTATCGGTTTGAAATGTGAAATCAATTATTGATATTTGCGCCAGAATAGACTGCTTACATTACATTCTTTGGGTTGTATCCGTTGCATATAAATGCGAGATGTTTCGCACATTTATCTGCCATTGTTGACGTTTTCCCGAGATCATCTAATATTTTTTGATTGGAAAAGTATTTCTGCGAACTGAATTCCGAAAATTATGAATCCAGTAGCGTTATGGGATTTTTTTCAAACTACCAAGATTTTCTCTTGGTTGCCTGCAGCTGACTTGTTTTTTCCACGAAAGTTGCTCTTGTTTCTAAACCAAACACCATTATTAAGTGGTATGGAAAACCAAGTCCTTCATATTTGATTTGGTTGGTACAAATCAAATTGCGAAATGCTATGAACTATGGAGAAACTGAGTTGTATGGTAATGCCCATTCTATAGAGAAACCCAATAGATGCCCCAGCTGAAGTATATTGTGTCTCAGCTCTAAGCCCGAAATTACCCCCAACAGAAATATTGCACCAGGGAGGGAAACAAAAAGATAGAAGAAAAAGTATATCATTCCGTTGCCGGGACTTGAACCCGGGTCTCTCGGGTGAGAGCCGAGTATCCTAACCAACTAGACTACAACGGATTGCTGATGACTTCCTCTATCCTTTGTTTATTACAAAGGTAACACGCCATACAAATACAATTCATCATCCCTCACAGAAGACATCCACAGCCACTGTATCATAAACTATTAACAACAAAACCAATAGGTGAAGCCACGCATCTACCGTTGCCGTTGCTGCATTCAAAGAGTTACAAAACCTACAAGACAAGTCTATTCACCTCAACATCCAGCTTCCGATAGAATCACCTCAACGGAACTAGCACAACATGAACTATCCATCACCACGTTACACCATGTTATATCAAGGTTTCCGCAACAGACATGTAATACAAAGACTCCTAACCCCCAAGATAAGAAAAAGGTGATGCAACTGCAGTACATATCTTTACTAAAGGGAAAAAAGAAAAAGTCTAGCACATTTCTTGCTGGAGACGCACAGAGAACCAATGCAGAAAACGTCTCCATTTCTCACACTACGTACCAACATGTTTAACAAAAAAAATTAGCTCGAGTACACCCCCTCAAACTAAATACATCAAGGGGCAACTTAAGGTGATTGACCAGAGCTAAAGCCTTCTCAGACCAACAGCTATATTAACATAGGAGTAAAATTTTAAGAAAAACAGTGTAACAGGGTGTTTGGATTGACTTTTTTAAAACAGCTAATAAGCTAAAAAGCCAAAAGTCATAAGTTGGGAGTACTCAACTTTTGACTTTTAGTTTATTTTTGTATTTTTTTTTGCCTAAAAAGCACTTTTTGTTTTTCCCTAACACCACAAAAAGTAAAAAAGAGCTTAAAAGCAAAAAAACACTTAAAATAAGCCCAATCCTATCCAATCCCAATCTCTGTTTAGGACTTCCCTAGGATGCCGGTTCAGATGTCCTACTTAGCATTTCGTGTTCTCTTTTCAATAGTAAACTCTGGTTGTCCGGTGATATCAAGAAGAAATTTGTCAGCTCCTTTTGCACGGGTAAACTCTGATTGTCCGGCAATATCAAGAAGATATTTGCCTGTGTGAAGAACAATTATCCAAAATCTCATTCCTTGTAAAGGAAGGCTGACTGCTTGTTGGCCGAGAGCTGTATGAGCAGAGAAGTCCATATACAGCCCAGCCCCCATGATGAGCTATGGGCATAATGTCCTTTCTGCACTTCACTCTCTTCCGGATAAGTTATTCACATCTCACCACATACGGGATACCATAATGCATCCTACAAAAAAATTGCAAAAAATTATGAGTTATTCACATCCCCAAATATTAGAAAAGAAACGGTGCGTGAATTTGTGTGGCGTGGTCTGGTCGCTACTAAGTAGATCACACTACGGGACAGAGTCCTTTTTAAGCTCATTTTTAGTCAAGATTTTTTTTTTTTTAATGAAGATAGTTGAAAGAATGTTAACACACCGCCACTACTGCTGTCCAGATCATCATCCACAGAAAACATCTGATATACCTACCAACATGGAGCACTTCTCCGGTGATCCAAACCATAGGAATAATCAAATACCTGCTCCGAACTCCTAGAGAGACTTGAGTGTAGACGGCTCAAAATCAACTACTGATTTTAAAAAATGTCTTAGTCCTACCCATTCGTTTTGAAAGTAGGTTGTAAAATTTCAAATTCTAGTATCTCCACCCTGCAGTAGCAAATCACAAAACCTTCCTCAATGAGCCAGCAAAATAAATACTTGGTGTCTTACATTTAACTTCTTGCCATCCTGAAATATGAATTGATTAGTTTCAGATTATCTAGTAAAAGAGATTGAAAAATCATCACAAACCCTCCAGACTTCTCAATTGCAATTTGTGGACTACATCATGATGTTTATTGAATAAAACACACATTGGCCTTCTTTTTATTTCCTCACTTCAGTTTTCACATATCTACTATCTCAATTAGTTTAGACAAGAATACTAGCTAAAACATAGTGGTCTGACTAAATCACTAAACTGTAATAAGAGCAACAAAAGCACCACCATATGAGGATCAACGTGGCAATTGCAGACAAAATAATATGCTGGTGCTACCCCTCAACCTTTCTGACTTGCTCCTACAAAAGCAAGGTCGAAAAGATGACATATAAGTGGTTGAGATGAAGGATATTTCGAAAAGTTCAAAATTGGTAACCGTTCTCAGGAATTGATTGGATTCAGTCTTCTACATACACCAAGAAAGGAAGAAAACCGATTCTTCTTTCTTTAAATTTTAGGAGCTCTGACCTATGTGATCCAGAAACTACAAAATTTTATTACGTAATGATAATCCATTAACTACTCTGCAGTCCTCCCCACACTGCTCATCTACCAATACAACTCCTAGCCAAGCAATCAGGACAGTGTCAAATGGAAAGGCAGCTAGAGAGAGGAGTGTAACAGAACCTGTTAAAAAGAATGCACTCAAGACATATACCCCTTTGACATATGAGATGAACTCTGAAGCAACAGCTGGGGACAGCCAGCTATCTTGCACGCTGGAACAAGATAACCTGTCGGAAAGAACATACTTGGACCAATCATTTCAATAGTGCAGATGAATAGTTGGTTAGGAAAATAACAGATAAACCTTGAAAAGAAAAGCAGAAGAGGCAGTTTGGAGCAACTATTTTGCTCATGAAAGTAGACCACCTTTTCCTCCTCATGTAGCAACCAGCCGTAAGAAAGCTCCACTAAAGATCCAGAAATATAACTAAACTGTAAGCACCCACTAGCATTATACTCTTTGCTTACTCATCCTACAGCAAAACGTGCTGAAGTACAGTTGTTCAGGCAATCCGATATTTCGATCAGCTAATGAGACATCAAGGAAAAGATGCTGCAACGTTCTTCTTCTGCAAGACACTTATCAGAAGTAAAAAAACGAAAATTAAACAAAAGGAGCTTGTACAAGAGTACCTTAATACGTGAAGGAATTAGGTTTACCGATGCCTTAGCTCCGGAAAGACGTTAGTTAACCAGTCAATGTGAGTGGCAAGAGATCAGACAACAGACAAAGAAAAATGTGATCTCTTTCTTTTTCCACTCCTTGATATAAGGATGATATGACGAACAAACCACAAGAGTGATGAGAATAGAAGACGCCCACCTTTGACAAGTGAAACTACTCCATTAAGGAAACAAGTGCTGAGACCTTGCGCACCCTAACATAAAGCATCCAAGTCCAATAAGACCTTGAGCCTAATGTGAAGTCAGTAAGACCAATACCCAAGGATAGAAGATATACAATCAAACAACATTTCTAAGATAGCTTTACTTTTTTTTCCTTTCAATAGATAATAAGCTAAGGTACCACCGAAGAGAGCAGAAATTAGCCTAAAGGGTACCTAATAAGGAGTAAGATTCACTTAATCAGATACCTGTTTCTTTTTTGTGCATAATCAGATTTTTAATGTACTCTAATCTACTAAAAGCCAAATTTTGATCACAGTTGTCAGGTGCAATTAATGCTTTACAAACAACTAATGTGATTATGAGAGTTATTACTACCAGACAAAACTGATAAGTTTTCACGATGTTTTCCATTCAGAGTCCAACTGCCCCAAATTGTATAGGATGAGCAACATACCAGACTAGAGCTTCGTAACATGTTGATGGAGACCCCTTAAGGAAGAATGTCTCCCATATAACCAACAAAGAATTTCTTATGATTCTCAGCATGTTACAAGTCACAAATAATTGATACGTTGTAAATTTAGCAAGTGCGCTACAAAATATCTGTATTCTACTTTTGTGCTAATTATTTCATTGGCAAGGAAACTTATGAAACAGTGCTTGTTTATGAGAAATATAATGAAGAAACAAGCTGGTACAATGGGCACTCTGACATGAATTATCCAAGTCCAAGAAGATTGTAGCCCGAAAGAAAAGCCAGAAGACCGTTACAAAGGAGAAACAAGACAAAACAAAAATGTAATAAGAGATGTTAGCATTTTTCCCCTTTTAATAACTGTTACGGTTAGGAAAAAAATAGAGGAGACCAGAAGATAGCCTACATCCATTAAAGATATACCCATGGGAGTATCTAATTGTCACTCAGATTCAGGTAACCAGATTCTTGTAATGTACTGTAATCTATTAAACAGCAAAAATTTGATTAGAGTTTTATATGTAATTAATAGTTTACCAACAACTGATGCCATTATGAGACGGTAATAACTACCAATCAAATCTAGCTAACTGATGGGTCTTCACGATATCGCGTCCATAGTCCAACAATCACCACTTATTACTCCAAATCACAGGGGATGAGGAATATGCTCAAATAAATTATCTGTTCTATCAGAAAGGAAACAAGACTCGGCACCTCAGATCAGTCGCAATAAGTTGGTACATGGTAGATTTAGCCACTATGTTATATATCAACATTCATGCTATTTAACTTGTCATAATACTTTTCTGGTAATTATTTTATCTGTAGGGAAATTTCAAGTAATAGAGTGTGTATGAGAAATAATGTCAAATATTGGCGAATCCATGAACAATGAAATTAATAGCTTAAATTAAAATGAGTAGTTCCATGACAATACTTCCACTATTTGGAAAATCAAGCAAGAAGGTACTTGCTCATGAGGAAAGCATGCCAACTAGTTGCAAACTCATGAAAAAAGAGTGAAGGTGAAAGACTAAACTCTTGTTTTTCATAGATTCCACCAAACACGTGCGCTCATGAAAAAGAAAGATGAGATACCTTTTGGACTAATGGTAGTTAAAGGTGGAAATAGAAAAGAAACCGACCACCGCATAATTCACCTGACACCGAAGTACCACATTTTCAAACTCATGTCGTTCCTCCAAGCAAGAGAAGCTAAAACCCACAAGATAACTTCACCGAGTCATCTAATTTATGGGAAAGATGAAGAAAAAGATCCATATATGTAATATCTACTAATAGGGAGTAAGTTCTAGTCTCGTTAGACGAGAATTTTCAACCTATTGCTTTTCTAGGAGTATCTTGATTCTTGACCTTATCATAGCTTTATATGTGCCAGTGAAAATATAAAGAACATTTTAATATTATTATTATTATAATAATTATTATTATTACTAAAACTTATTACATTGCTTTATGATAATGATATGAATTGAGCTTCAACGGAGAATAAGGTCAGTGAGAGTTCATATACCTGACCCCAACTTGTTTGGGACTAAGGCCTAGCAGTAGTTGTAGTATCTACTTTACAAGAAAAGGTGGCTCATTCAAGATATACCAATAACATGGATCAAATGTCACTTTATGATCTTTTTGCACATTTCTCCATCATATTCAGTCTTCTATGAATACCTCCAAGTTTTCAAACTACGCACGAAGCAAAGATCTCTGCCCTTGGATCCCAACTAAAGTGCTCAAATTACACTAATCCTCTACAATGATTTGAGAGAACAGTACATGAGCGAACAAAAAAATAAAAGTTGAGGGTCAGGTATGTACTAGAAGAAAACATTAAGAGTGAAAGTTAAGGTACACAACATCTATGAGAGGGATAGAAACATCTAGTAGACTCTTGAACCTTGTGATGAACGAAGAAATATCAGGTCTATCCCAACTTACAGTCCATTCCAGAGAAATAACAAACAGATGAAGACGCACAGTAAGTAACTGAACAAACAAAAACTGCAATGCACCAAAGTGAATATGGGCACTGCAAGGAAATTATGATTTTCTTACTGCTACATAGCTAGTTTTGGCTTGGGAAATCTTGGGAGATCTTCCAACAGAAACCTAAGTTAAATATTATCTTAATATAGCTTGTTTTGGCACTAAGTCTTGGAAAATCTTCCAACAGAAACCTAAGTTAAACATTACTTCAATGCAGCTTTTTTTTCTTTTTCCCAACTATCTGTTATGCCTTCTACAGCTTATGAATAGAGATTGTTACCTAGTTATGCATCTTTAAATCATTCATCAAGCCAAATATACTATCTCCACTAAATTTAGACATGGAACGGAATCCTATATTTGCCAATTAGGCCACCGAACTAAAGCACGTCCACTCAAGCTGTAAAATCTAAGCACCTCCTGGTTTACAAACCCTAACCCAATGGATATTTATTCAGGTCTCCAGCTCATGAATAAAGTCGGCCCTGGTTGGCCATAGCAGGAAGGTTGAAACTCAAATTTAATGTGTTCCATTTTTCCAACTATCTATCATGCCCTCTACAGCTTACGAGTAGAGACTTGTTAACCTAGTTGAGCATTTCTAAGTCATTCATCAAGCTAAATATACTACCCACCAAATTAAGAAATAGAGCTACATCCTGTATTTTCCAATAGGCTGCCGAACTAAAGCACGTCCGCTCAAGCTGTAAAATCTTAAGCACCTCCTGGTTTGTAAACCCTAACCCAATAGTTTTTGTTCAGGTTTCCAAGCTTAAGAATAAGGTCTGCCCTGGTTGGCCATCAATGGAAGGTTGAAACTCACATTTAATGTGTTGCATTTGCCAAATATATCTGACATGCCCTCTACAGCATACGAGTAGAGACTTATTAACCTAATTAAGCATCTTTAAATCATTCATCAAGCTAAATATGCTACCCACTAAATGGATACAGTCCACACTGTCAAATTCCACCGAACACTGTCAAATTCCACCGCAGTACATGTAGTTGGTGGATGGTATAGACCAATATACACTTAAAAACTATGCATTCTTATATTTATGGAAAACAATGTGCTGAAAATATTGGAACTCCAAACAGCATTACCGCCAGTATGCTGACATAATTTACAAATGCACTATTGCCACTTGCCATCAGCTGTTATAACCGTAACCCTATCTGCTACATAACTTTTTCAAACCCTAATCATATGGCCAGAGGTCTAGTATGTGACATATTTCAGCGTGTAATTTTCGTTCTCACACAGAAAACAGCTAGATATCTAACCCTAATTCCATTAAAAAGCAGCCAGCCTCGAGAAGTTAAAACATCCACTAGACGTGCAAATACGCCTACTTCATTAAAAGGTAACATACCCCATCTTTTGATAAGCGACACAAGCATGAGGGTTAAGCACCTAAGTGTCCACATCATACTCCCGTGTCATATTTGCCACCTGTCATGGAACATATCATTTGCTTATATGCCACTAGCAACAACTGATCACGTGAGTTGCTTCTGGTTACTTAGTTTACGGAAATTGCTAAAACATCTTCTCTTGACATATTTTACCTTTATCATGACTATGCAAGGACCTCCAAGTGGTAATAAGATCTTAATCTCATCCTAAGAACAGGCAAGACATGTATCCTTCAACGCCATGGCATAATACACACAACATTTAGCAGATAACCAACCAACTGCAAGAAGATTTCTAATGCTTCTCTTCCGGTGAAATCCAAGGATCTGAACACAGTTGTTGTTCAAGGAAAAAAAAAAAGTCATGCACACAAGGACATACAACATATCATCAGAAAGTAGACATGCAAGTGACCGTTTCCACTCACCAGAAAGCGAAACATCATTGCAAGAGACCCACTTCAATTGGTTCTTAACCACAAACTGGCTATCAATCAATACTCAACCAACTATCTGTTAATATAGGCTGCCACCCTCATCACAGCTCGAAAGCAGGCACCTCATATAAAGCACGTAGCTTTACACAAGCTGGAATACTTACTATTGAGACGGAACTTCTTACATGCATAATATTAGTTTACATGAATCATGTAAACACAAAGCAAGGTCCCTATAACCATGTATCGAATCAATTACACCAGGCATTTCATTTTATGCGACCCCATTTGATTGAGCACGACGTTTAAGAAAAAAAAGGGAACTTTTGAAACTTGTGCTGTTAGACATGCCAAAACATTTTTGTGGCTACAGACACTTTTGAAATTTGTGTGGCTACAAAAGCTTGTCATTAAGGAAAAAAATGGGAAGTTTAACATAAGTTGTTCCCAAATTTAAAAAGAGAGCATTCTTTTTGGAACAAACTGAAAAATAGGTCACATAACTTGAAATAGAGGGAGTGTTTGTTAAAATAGTCTAGCATCCTAATCAAAGCTCAAAAACAGGCACTTCACTAGAATTCATGCCTCGAGCTTCACTAACATGGAATGCTTCAAAAAGAAACTTCCCCCATGCAATAGTACGTATATGCATCATGTACGAGTAAAGCAAGGACCTGATCAATTAACCATTCAAACACAGGAAAGATCAAGGATTAACTTAAGCCGCTAATTCTGAGAAAATTCTGCAAACCACGTAAATATTTTGAAGTCTCCAAAGTTGCACAGAATAATATAGATAAAAATAAAAAAGAAATGGTTAAAAATTTCCGCAAAATATCCAAAGGACATGAAGAATGGAAACAAGGAAAAAGCTGTAAGATAAACCATTTCTTCATGTTTCACTGAAGCCATACTCAAGCCTCCTCGCTAAAAGAAGGCGGGAGTTGCACACTAGCGCTAGACAATTCCCAAATAAAATTTCACATGCAGAACACACAGACATGAAAAACATGTACTTGTTTGAACAGGTTTTACTTCCACTAAAAGGCAAAAAACGTCCTGAAAGTTCTAGTAATATCACTACAACAACTTTAAGAAAACTACAACAAAGACGAAATGTAAGTCTCTAAGGTGTATCCTGCTTCCTACCGCTGAGCTTTCCCTCTGTAAAGGTAACATTACACTTTGTTTATATAAGATGGAAGTATGAATGAGAACACATCCCATTTTCTCCCAACAAAAATTATACACTAAAAGAACCTCATCTCAGCCACGGATTTCCAGAATAATTGAACGCAGCATCTCATCTCCAACAACAGATCGTAACTGTCTCGTGAAAATTTCTTTTGCAATTTTGCTTTCCTGTGAACAATTTGAATGAGAAGTCAAGATCAAAACAATGGTCTTGAAACCAGATTCACCACCTGTATATAATAAATCCTTGAATAACCAGTGTTAAAAAGGGAAAATGCAAACTTACCCGATAGGAGCTATACAAACATTGCAACTGCAGCGCTTTTGGTGGCGGAAGCGAACTATTTAGCTTGGATATTAATGTACTCAAAGGAGAAGGAACATTCGGTTGAAGACCTGTATTTGCACTTGAGTGTCCCGTTTATCTCACGACATTCAAAAGTAACCGAAACAGAAAGAATAAAAGACAGGAGCAATGTTTACCTGATATATGAGGTTTATAACTGACGACACACTCAGGTAGAATATGGGTGTTCATATTGCCACACCACACCACATACCACCTTGGATTCGTCAAGTCATCAACCCCGGTATCAAAATCCACACTCGACGGTCGCAACTGCTGAGATCCTAACTCAACCTTTTCAGACTTTCCTAATATAACTCGACATAAAATGATATGCTTTTCACCATATTCATCTTCCGCAGACATCATTGCACTACACACATTAACCAATAACAAGTAACAAAAATTAATGAACACGCGCAATTAAAAGAACACCAAAAAAGAACTATGGATCTACTACCAGAAATTCAATGTGTAATCTCAGCATTCAATGTGTATTCCTGAATAATATCATTTTTCAATTATTCAACCATTTTATTTTACCAAGTTCAACATTAGCAAGATTAGTCAACATTCATCTCTTTCGATGCAACAACAAGATCTTATTTATAACAAGTGGCTTTCTTGGTTGGTTAATTGGTCACATTTTATTCATGAAATTGCTCCGATTGGTATTAGTCTGAAAAAGGCAAGTTCAAGAGCAGTATACCTATTTTGTGGTGCGCGTACAGGCGACAAGTATATACCAACGCCATGAGTATTAGAACCGCGTTCCATGCTAGGCATTCCAAACCCATGACGCATAATGCTGTCCACATCCTTAGCCGACGCCCCATACCAAGCATATACAACATTAGGGTCCCCTCCTCTAACTCTCCTTACAATCTCCACATGCTTCTTAAAAACCTCAAACCGCGCCATTTCCATTGGACCCGTTCTAATACACTGATGAACCGCAGTGATCATAACACCAGCGTAAACTCCTCTCAAACCCGACACCAGAAAACCCTTTACCATCTGATAACACCTCTCATCTTCCCTCATTGGCCTTACCTTAGGCCACCTTGGTGAACTCATTTCACCAAACACAACACGCGCTTCGTTTTCCTCACTTTCCCTTTTCCTCTTTCCTAACCTCAACTCTTCTTTATTCTCAAACATTCTTAACTCAATTTCAATCTTGGGATTCTCTAAATTTTCATTAACCTTCGAAACTCCGATTTTTTCCTTACTCTTTTTATCTACATTTTCTAAACCCTCATCATCAATGAACATTTTAGGGAAAAAACACTGACCATTAACATCAATCCAAGAGATAGACCTTTCTTTCCCTGTTTTCAAGTCAATTTCTAACATCCTATAAAAATCAAAAAGACTATTAAACCCTTCCACTTCCACTTCAAACACAGGTTTACCACTAACAAAACCTGATACCATCAAATCCATTACATTCTCCTCAAAATTCTCCCATAATCCATCCTTATAAAACATAAACCTAGCCGGTTTCCCACTAATCTTAAAATTCCCATAATTCTGAACTAATAAAAGCGCATGATCATGACACGTGTCCCCCATTCTAGCCGGCTGAAACAGCAAGTTCCTCGGTATAGGTACCTCAATTCTCATTTTATTATCCCCATCAGTGCTGCCACGTGTCTCCATTACAGGGACCTGAATTTTCAGTTTGTTTCCATCGACAACCGGTGCAACAACATGGATATCATCGCCAACAGGTGACACAACACCGTCATTGCCGCGTACCTGAATTCTACTGGAATTGATAGGAGTTTTTTTGGTCATCAAATAATTCAAATTCATGGCAAAGAGATACAGAATTTCGAAAAACTGTACAGAAATATGTTTGAGAAGCTCTCTACGTAACACCACGCTTTTCAACAAGTTAAGAACTTCTGGAAAGTGATTGCTTTTGCCGCCTTGATATTTATAGTTGAGTGGTGAAGACGAATTAGTGAAATGACGGTTATACCCTTTTGTTTAGGTCGGTTATTAGAGTAACGGGTTTGTTTCATGTGAAGGGTGTTTTGGGGAATTTATAAAATGGGTGCGTGGGAAGTGTGACATGCTGACGAGGATTTTGGATTATGTTAATACTGATATATTAAGGTTTAATTATGACTTTCGGTTTTTGGACTTTTTGGGTTTAGTTTATTGATTTGATTACTTCGGCCCAAAGAAAATTGTTGTGGAAAGGAACAATTCTGAAACAATTAAATGTTTTTGTTCTTTTGTTTCTTTAATGTAAATTAAATATTGCTTCTATTAGTAGAGATGACTTGACTATTAGGGTGTTTTTTATATTCTACTATTCTAGTACTAGTATTTTATATTTGACAGCTGCATGATTCTCTATTAAAAAAAATAAAGTCTTTAAGGACAAGTTATGAAATTCAAAGAAGCTACACCTATTAAAGAAGCTTAAGAAAATTGGACCTTTCATTTTTGACTGTTCGCCAATGAGTCAAAAGTTGTTACAAGTTTGTTATTTATATTTTAGATTTCATAGATCCTTCACCTTAAGTATTCTAATTTCCTAAATTTTATGAAAAAATTGTTACTAAAAATGCTTAGTACTTAAGTTTCAATTTGTCCCTCGTATACATCTTACCTGTATTTGAATTCAAATTTTCAGTTTTAGAAAATTAAAGAATGAAAATTTAAATGGAATATCAACCACAGAAATATAGCTTAAATAAGTTGAAAGAGTATATTAAAAAGAAAAGTACTAACAAGATATTATGCTAATATGATCAGCTTTGTATTAATTGAATTATCTTATAATTTGAGTCGTATCACCTTCTACTTATATGGGCGTTATTACTTGACATAGAAAATCAAAGTGAACTTAATACATCAAATTGCACGTTATAATATTTTGACCTCTAGTATGCATAGATTATGCTTGCAATTACATGAAAATGTTTTTTTATGATTAGGATGTGACTTATGAGTGATTAGGACATGATCAATAACAAAGAAGTAAAAGTTATGCATTTCAAATCCGTTTCATGATAAAATTTAAAAGTTTCAAACGAATATAAGATTGATCACATTGTGAAAATTTTGTTGTATCATATTGTTTATGTTAAGCAAAGGTGTAAACCATTCATTTTCTGAAATATATTTGGTCTTACGCTTCTAGATGATGTATTCGCATTAAATTAAAAAAAAAGTTATTTTAAAAAGGACATGAGATGATAAATAGTGATAACGAAAACACTTGTTAAGAAAAATTTGAATGAAATCTTGCATCTCAGATTCTCAATAACTGTTAAACTAGTAAAGGAATTAATTAAAGAATTTGCTATTTTAATGCTAAAATTTGAGATTTAGAATTGAGATAAATTTCGATTTGAGATGGACAATAATTGTATGATTAATTGAGACTGTGAATCTTAATGAGTGAGTTATCCTAATTGATGCATTTTCTTTTTGAGATTGTCGAGTAATTGATAATTATTGGATCAAGCGGAGTTCAATTTACTTCGTTGAAGTTAACTGAATAGTGAATAATCTCTTGATCAATTTTGATAAACAATACAATTTTAAATTAATCGTGAATGCTTTAAGAATCTTAAAATTTAAACATGCAAAGAGGGTGTGATTAAAAGTTTGCTTTATTTAAAACGTGTGCTTGTAAATCTAAATTGTTGTTTTCTAGTAACGGAAAAGGGCCAAAATTACCCCTAAACTTTGGAAATAGTTTATCCATACCCTTCGTTATACTTTAGGGCCAATTATACCCTTACCGTTATACTATGGTCTATGGGGTCAATTATACCTTTATGTCTAACAGCTATCACGTGACATCATCCCAGCCCTTCAAAATTATTTTCCCCTCAAATATTTTACCCACTAAAATAATCCAAACCGACCCGAATTTTTTTTTCCAGCCAAAGTGATACAGACCCAACCCAACCCATTACCCCTGGGCTGGAAAAAAAAAATCGGGTCGGGTTGGGTTATTTTAGTGGGTAAAAAATTATTTGAGGGGAAAATAATTTTGAAGGGCTGGGATGATGCCACGTGGCAGCTGTTAGACATAAGGGTATAATTGACCCCATAGTATAACGGTAAGGGTATAATTGGCCCTAAAGTATAACGAAGGGTATGAATGAACTATTTCCCAAAGTTCATGGGTAATTTTGGCTCTTTTCCGTTCTAGTAATCGCTACTTGAGATATGAATTGAATGTTTTTATCTAAGCTTTGTTGAGTATGATATGATGAACATGTTTTAAACTATGATTTTTTTTATTATTATTTTTTTTACGAATATGAGAATTTTCTACTTGTGAGAAGTGAGGAAAATTGAAACAAACGAGGTATGTTAAAGAAAAAAAGAAAAAAAATATTGCCTAATTGTAAGAGCAGTTTGATGAGTATTCCTAATTAATAGGGGTGTGCCAAACTGTGGCAAGCACATACATACGCGATATTTATAGCTAACATGTCTACTGTCAAACCAATGTGCCTATATATACTATATGAAATGTGATATTTGTAGCTAACATAGGTGTGATGGGTCGTTTTAAATAACCATGGTGCGAATGTCCTTAACCGAAGAAATAATGTCAATCGAATATATCACAACAGGATTGACAATGATAACATGAGATATAACGTAGTAGCAAAACTGATCAAGAGAGTAAATGTGTGAAAGGAACTGTCAAATAATAAAACAGTAAGAGGTGTAAGTACAAAATATGAATTATTGTATACATATAATACTACTAAATATCTTAGGTTTACTAAGTTAAGCAATTTGTTTTGTTATAGAATTAGCTAGTATGTACATACAGGCTTTGTATGTACTTATGGTGAGATCGCGTTTTTACTGTTAAAGTCAAGAAGTTAAACTGATTATTACGTTATGTGTGTCTTGTTCACAATACATAACTAATTTATTCGCGTCTTTTGTTGTGTTTTACGCTTTCTTAATGATAATTTAATAGTCTAAACTAACTTGTTAAAGGAGCTTGAAAATATGATTGTATGATAAACAAGGAGTAAGTTGAGAAAGATTGTAATTGATATTGAAGATTGGGATTTGAATAAAGAACAAGAGAAGAACCGTAAGAGTTCGTGGACACAAATTGTGTTCGGGAACACAGTCCACGAACTTGAAGAGAAAACAGTTGAGAGTTTGTGGACACAAACTTGAAGAAGAGAAAAAGTTTCTAAAAAATGAGTAGCTTCTTTTACCCATAATTTTTTTTGTATGCTCGAACTCCTCCACGACACCAACAACTGCAGCACAAGTTCAAGGTCACGCAGTACCTAGAAGCCCAGATTATGAAGCACAAGTTCATGGACATGAACTATGCTCGTGGCCACAAAATGCGCAATGGGAGCATTTTTGTTCGGAAATTTGACGTATTGTAAATAAAAGGTTAGGTTTTTCTCATTTATTCTTGCTTTATTCAGATGTGGAAGGCTCTTTTTGCTATGTTGAGAAAAGACAAGTGGAAGATAATAGAGTTCACAATTTATTTTCATTATTTAAAATAATTATGTTTGTTTCCTCTTTAATTTTTCGTTCTTTTTCTCTGATTACGAATAGCTAAACTTAGATTCTAGGGTTGCAAACCAACCCTAGTGTGTGATACCTAATCGGTAATTAAATTAAATACTTGATTATGATTGGGATGATAGTTATTTGGCCAGCTACCTACTTAATTTGTAAATTTGTGGTTGTAAAAATGGATTCAGAGAGTGGAACTAAGGTTGAGTTGATTAGCTAACAAGAAATTAGGCAAGTATAAGAGATCGATATTATTTAATTAACGGGTTTGAGCTAGAGATCAATTACCCAACTTAGGTCAATTATCAATTGCCCTAATTTCAACTATTTCATCTAATGTGATTTTGAGTTAGACCACTCAATATTGAGAAACATTGAGTGCGTTTTAGATATTGATGGCCATAACTAGACAATCCCCTGTCAAACCCAATTTAATTTACACAATCAGAATTACACCTAGGTGAGGAAGCACTCCTAGACCTCAACATAAATTAGTCATCGTAGTCAATTACCTGCTTTTCGAATTGCGTAGTTTGATTGTTGCCGTCAATTTTTCATCAAAAATACAAAATATCTTTCAATTCGGGTAATAGTTAAGTTAGGCGACCAATTAAACATATTTGCAAAAAACACCCAAAATTTTCAGTGGAATTCAACCCAAATTTTGTTAGGTTCTATATGTGACCACGACCGTTTGCACTACTGTTAAGATGTGATTTGAGCGTTATCACGTAATAATGGTAAATGATAAACCCATCTCTTAATTTCATCAACGACTTAATTTAGAGGTGACATAAATTAGATTGGCATGAATAGGAGAGTACTGAATTCATACGTAAGTATTTACATCAACAAATGAGTTAAAATAGCAAATAGTATTTCAAACATTATAATCCACAAAACAAAATTTAAAGTAGGAAGCTACAATCTAAATCATACACTTAATAAGGGTAAAAATTTATCGGCACCGGGTGTTTACATCATACATTTCATATGCACGAATATATGATAACATTGCTTAATTTAGTAAATGTATATATTTACTACATTAAAAAACTTAACTACAGTAAATTACACTAGTTTAATGTAAATACTGAATATATTTACCATCAATAAGGGATAAAACTGCATTTCTTTTTCTAATATGTATTTATTTTTAAACTAACATTTTTAATATGTATTTATTGTATCATTCAGCATATTATGCAAGATTCAAACACCTAAAAATATTATTTAGTAAGTTGTTTATTATATTCATAATTGTTATAGAAGGTAACAGAATAAAAGACACTTAATTTGATTCTCTGAACACGATTATAAAAACATGATGAAAAGCAATAGAAGAAGGATAATTGTGATATTCTTTACATAAATAAATCTGTCACAAAAATTATCTATACAATCAAATATATATTGTAAGGTTTGCATACACCCCATCATCTCCGAACCCCGTTTGTGGAACCACATTGTTGTTGTTATATGACAAATTGTAATACATAATTAGTTTTGTTCGACTATGTTTATG